>NW_026929585.1:0-38462 GCF_032062105.1 Saccostrea cuccullata | reverse complement strand
CATATTAAAGTTCATTAAATAATAAATATACATATTTTATAAAAGTCTAATTTAAATGCTGACTATTGTTTAATACACTTATTCTTTGGATTTTCACAGTTAGTTTAAAGAATCTAATCTAGTTAGTACCCAGAATTTTAAGACAAATGTCATATATTTTTTTAATTATCTTGTATCCATTTCCAGTTGAAATTAGTATTAGAAATGGTCATCTACAGATTCAAACACTCGACTCATCATTATTTGACAGACTACACCTCAAATATACAACACCTATGATGTAAGCCAGGTTAGCTTAGTTGGAGCAGCTGGCGTTTATTTTGAATGTGAAACAATAAAGCACGGCAATGCATTTGCAAAATATTTTACATGTAATAAATTGTATCCCTATCACTGACATTAAAAACCGCCCAGGCAAAAACCTATAGATGGTTAACTATGGAAAACCTGTGTCCGTCGCTATGTAAATAATGTCTCGAAGGAGAATGCCGGACGTGCATTCGGTGCAATAGTTAACAAGAGGCCCACGGGCCTTATAGGTCACCTGAGCATTATGCAACAATTTTCCAGTTATTGAATTTGATTCATGTTTTAAGCCATATGCTATATGACATTCACAATTTTGAAAGAGGCACCATTGATCATCATAACAATACACTTAGCAGTTGCTTAGCTTGGTTACTGAATACCCATATGCAGGGTAGGGGAACAAAAATGCATTCCAACTAACCAGTAGTGCCCCTAACACTGTGACATAAACCCCTGACCCTAGGTCCACACATTGCACAAATTTCAAATAGGCACCCTTAATATCAAAAAATAAATAAATGTTTTATAAATACAAAAGAGCAGATTTCAAACAATAAATTCATTTTCAGTATATAAGTAGAGCCCCCACCCCACCCTTGACCCTGGGGCTTTGAAATTCACAATTCTGCAAGACTAGGGCCCTTACTCATCATAACTATAAAGGTAGTTCATCTTCTTTATACCCAGACACAAAGAAAATAAATTTTCAAAGATTTAATGTATTTTCATTATATAATCAAATTGAGCCCCACCCCCCTAACACCAGAACCCCTGACCCTGGGGCCATAAAAGAGACATTCTTGCTCATCATAACTATGTACTTAGTTTATTTAATTCCTAGGAGCTTAGAAGAAGATTTTCAAAGAATTCATGTATTTTCAATGTATAATCAATAGAGCCCTGTCCTAACACCAGAAACCCTGACCCTGGGACCATAAAATTCACAATTTTGGTAAAAACACTCTTGCTCATCATAACTATGCCCATAGTTAGTTTATTTAATACCTAGGAGCAGAGAAGAAGATTTTCAAAGAATTCATGTATTTTTACTATATATAATCTATAGAGCCCCGCCCTAACACCAGAACCCTTGACCCTGGGGCCATAAAATTCACAATTTTGGTTGAGGCACTCTTGTTCATCATAACTATGCACTTAGTTGGTTTATTTAATACCTAGGAGCAGAGTAGAAGATTTTCAAAGAATTCATGTATTTTCACAATATATAATCAATAGAGCCCCGCCCTAACACCAGAACCCCTGACCCTGGGGCCATAAAATTCACAATTTTGGTAGAGGCACTCATGCTTATCATAATGACTTAGTTAGTATATTTAATACCCAGTAGATTTTCAAAAATTCATGTATTTTCACTATATATAATCAAAAAGAGCCCGCCTAACACCAGAACCCCTGACCCTGGGGCCATAAAATTCACAATTTTGGTAGAGGCACTCTTGCTCATCATAACTATGTACTTTGGTTGGTTTATTTAATACCCAGGAGTAGAGAGAAGATTTCCAAAGAAATAATGCATTTTCACTATATACTTATTTAGCCCCGCCCAAGCACTAGAACCCCTGACCCAGGGGTCATGGATTTTACAATTTTGGAAGAGGGCTCACTGCTTATTACAATCATGCCAACAGTTTGACTGCTTGATGTTCAGGAGTGAAGGAGACTTTTAAAGATTGCATTAATTTTGGTGGTTTTAGCCCCACACCTCAGGTTCCGGGGGGGGCAAGGACCCTGAAATTCACAAATTTTGTTTCCCTTCACCCATAGATGCTGTATACCAAATACGGTTGAAATTGGTTCAGTGGTTCTAGAGAAGAAGCTGAAAACGTTTAAATGTTAACACACGATGGACGACGAACGACGGACGAAAACGGATAGCAATAGGTCACCTGAGTTTACTCAGGTGACCTAAAAATGCACGAACATCCTATAATATTTGCATGTATGAAAAAATCAAAATTAAAATACATTTCAACAGTTTTGTTATTTCCATTACCAGTATATTTATACAAATATGATATATATAAAGCAAAAAAAAAAAAAATGTGTGTGTATTGAAGAGCACTGGCTTAGAATGATATAACATATTACTGAATACTCATTTCTCATTGGCTTCCCTTTGGCCACGCCCACATATACAACCAAAACCATTAATATACATTCCTCGCATACAATGTACAGTGTATTACCGCTATACTGCGAAACACAGGAAAAAAATATTATCTGCACCAGGATTGCCTACAACTCTCTGAATTGGATGGCATAGATCTTTAATATGTACATTGATATTATTATAAAGTAATTAAAAATATAACAATGGGAAAAATTGGCATACTGAATCAAAAATGATCTAAAATATTCTGTATTTTTGCTTCTCATCATATAATGAGTTAGATATACAGCACAAACAATATCCAGTTATAACCTTGAAAATAAACATTATATTGAGCTATCTTTGACTTTTGTTTTCCTTTGAACATTCAGATACATGTGAGAAAAAATAAAAAAAGAAATACAGATGACAAGTATAAATTTCACATTTCTGCTTATGAAATGGAGGTCCCATGTCACTTTAAAATATAATACTGGTACAATATTTATTCTTTATGGTGCATGTACATATATAAATAAACTTTGCAGTTTAAATTGAATTAAAAATGTGGAAAAAATTACATAAAAGGCTATTTGATTTGTGCTTATTATACACAGGCTAATAACATCTTCAACTTGTAATGCAAAATGATGCATTTTACATATTCACAAACACAAAATATGGTGAAAAATCTATTAGAAGAAATGCGGGGATGCACTTTGCAAAATGCATGAGATCATGTACGAGTCCAGCTTCACCCCGTGAGCCTGTCTGTGCTTGATTTAGTTTAGACTATGTTTTTATGTCTGTGGTAAATGTTAGTGTGTTTGCATATGTGTCCAGCTTCAAACATTTTCATGTATGTGCTCGACTTCACACGCCTTGGAAAATATGTAATAGGTTGTGGTAGATGCTTGTGTGTTTGCATATGTGTCCAGCTTCACACATTTTCATGTATGTGCTCGACTTCACACGCCTTGGAAAATATGTAATAGGTTGTGGTAGATGCTTGTGTGTTTGCATATGTGTCCAGCTTCACACATTTTCATGTATGTGCTCGACTTCACACGCCTTGGAAAATATGTAATAGGTTGTGGAAGATGCTTGTGTGTTTGCATATGTGTCCAGCTTCAAACATTTTCATGTGTGTGCTCGACTTCACACGCCTTGAAAAATATGTAATAGGTTGTGGCAGATGCATGTGTATTTGTGTATGTGTCCAGCTTCACACATTTTCATGTATGTGCTCGACTTCACACACCTTGGAAAATATGTAATAGGTTATGGTAGATGCATGTTTGCATATGTATCCAGCTTCACGTATTTTCAGGTGTTTGCTCGATTTACACGTCATAAATGTAAAATATGTAACCAAGATGGTGTAAAACGTTTACAAGTGTATGATGCACAAAGAGAAAAAAAGTTCTGTGTGTTTTGTTCTGCAAATAAATAAATTACAATTATGTCCTGTTGAGAAACTGACTATCAAAATAAGTAACATATTCATTTTACATTACTGTACTGAAATCACACACCCAGTTTAAATTACTGTACTGAAAATTGAATTTGTGCAAAGAATCTGAATGAATAACATTTAAAACCATGAATGCTTGCATGTTCATCTATAAATCTCCAAGATGTTTTGTAACACAATTGGACCATACCGTACATACAAATAAATTACATATTAACTTTTTAATATATGTTGTGTTTCTTATATTTGATTAATAAGGACATATGTGTATAAGGCATAATAATCCTTATATGTCCTTGAGAGCCATTTAGGTTCTTACGCACTTTATTTCTATTTACTAATTATGTGTTGAATGTAGTCAATATTGTTGTAAATATTAATGTGAATTATTAATGGTCAGTGTTGATGAATTATCACAATTAGGTCAAAGATCAATATCTGAGCATTTACGTGGTCAGTATCTATTATTGGTATCTAAATAATTAAATGTATTGGAAAATGACTTGATAAAATTAATTGACCCCATTCAGAATTGTAATTGAACACTTGATTAAATCTGCAAGTGAAGATATATATTCGGAGACTGGACGGGCGGAGAGAGATCTAGAGAGAGAACAAGAACTTTATACAAACGTTTCAGACGTACCACTATACGAACTTTGTGCCCCCCTGTACTAGTTACTAGTTTGGCTTCCAGTGGATATTCAAAATACTAACTCTGATAATATTTTAACTGTACCAGTGCTGACAACATTGTTCTAACTTTATATGCATGAACGTCTATATATTGTGCAACAGTGACTTAATAAATATATTTATAACCGTATCCAAAGTTGTTGTGTTATAGACGTTCATTTGGTGCCGTGACCAGGACTTAGATTCGAACGGGTGACCACTGGTTGGAATACTGTAGAAAAATTTAATGCTTGTGACCAGGAATATCGAAATTCTCCATGATCATTTTAATGTCAATAACCAAGGCCATGCGAAGTATAACTAAAATGTCGGACGCGGAGGGAAAATGTGGCAAGGTAGGGCGTAACTTTCTGACCCAGAAGTATCTGTAGCCTGACCAAGTTTCTATATTTTTGAAAAAGAATAATTTAAAAATAATAGGTTTGGCTTATTGTTTTGGATTCTCTAAATAGATAATTCTGACTTATAAAACAAATGATTTTAAAAATGAAGAAAGATTTGAAATTTTGTGCAAAGAAATTCTTTCATCATTCAGTGCACATTAAATTCTTTGCTCTAAATAATGTATAAGACTGATTCAAAAAATTGAGATAAAAAAATTTCATCATTATCTTGAAAATGAATTTCTAAACACAAGGAATGCATTTAATTCTATTGTACATATGTAGTGATGATAGTTTGCTTCTAATCAATGTTGTTTAAAAAAAAGAGAGAGAAAATATTAAGCAATATCTTATAATGAACAGGCAAGAGAAAATGGTAATGAAGTTCACGTCAGATTTATTGTCACATTTTTTAAATTTTGAATTTTGACTAACTAGATGTATTTTGAAGAATTATTATACAAATTTTGACAAAAATGCAACACTAAATCAAACATACATTTGGGTTCATCGTGGACTAAATTTGAGGCATATGACGTTGGTCTGATACCAAAGACGATGAATAACGTCTGACCCAGTGTTGATGGGCCGTCATAAGTGTTTGTACTAATTCTGACTTCAATTCGCTGCGAGGATGCAATTGTAAAAGGATAGTACCGTGTTTATGTTTTAAAAGAATATTGACTGTGAGTATCACAATTAGTGGAAATGAGGAACACAACAGGTGATAGCAGTCCTTTGAAGATACTTACAGATGAAGAAAACGTTGGACACTAATAATATTTACTGATTTGTGTTGTACTTTTGAACAAATTTACCAAAACTGAATACATGTAAATCAATTACAAATTCTGACGTTGGAGAACAAAAACTCTATTAATTCGGACTTAGCTATTGGACTCAAATTTAAACTCAAAGGTATGGGATCCGGATACACTGGTGACTTCTTATTTGAAGGGCGATACTACCGCCTGGAGTGGTGGTAATTGCACTCCGTCATCTATTAATCCTTTATCTCAAACTGGGAGTTGGCAAAATTGGGTTTATTCTATTTTAATAATCAGCATCGCTTTAATCCTGGGGATTATGGTCCTTATCTATTATAAATGTAAAAGGCGTTGGTCAAGTTGATTTTGGCAAAAGGTTAAGAAAGCAGGCGGAGAGAAGGAACAAATTGAAATTGGTGGCGATTAAATCCCCTAGTGAAGATAACACTAGCAGACACAGTATTGCATCTGCACCATCACCAACTACTGCTTTCATCGCTGGAGTTGACCCTGTCAACACCATTACGAAACTGTATCCAAAACTAAGGACGGATGTATTAACACCGAACACCGATGATCCCGCTGCATTGTAAATAAACACTTATGTAAGTCGATCCCTCTTTCGAATAAGAGCCGAGGATCGTGAATATTGGACAGTCTGTTGATTTCGAGACAAATGTTTAATAAAACATACAATTTCTGTGTTGTTCGTATTCCAGTTGGAGGAAGACTTTATTGTCTCGTGAACTGTGTGTTGTAATAATTTAACCAATCCTTATCTGACTTTTCGTTTAACATGATGTACCTTACAGACGAGGGAGAATTACATTATGCCTATACTTACAAACCAAATAAGCATAAATTACCATGGAAAAATCCACAAGTACAAATTCCATCGACTATGAATTAAACTAATTCATCTCTTGTGAGGGAGGAATGTAACACAATTGGACCATACCGTACATATAAATAAATTACATATTAACTTTTTAATATATGTTGTGTTTCTTATATTTGATTAATAAGGACATATGTGTATAAGGCATAATAATCCTTATATGTCCTTGAGAGCCATTTAGGTTCTTACGCACTTTATTTCTATTTACTAATTATGTGTTGAATGTAGTCAATATTGTTGTAAATATTAATGTGAATTATTAATGGTCAGTGTTGATGAATTATCACAATTAGGTCAAAGATCAATATCTGAGCATTTACGTGGTCAGTATCTATTACTGGTATCTAAATAATTAAATGTATTGGAAAATGACTTGATAAAATTAATTGACCCCATTCAGAATTGTAATTGAACACTTGATTAAATCTGCAAGTGAAGATATATATTCGGAGACTGGACGGGCGGAGAACAGATCTAGAGAGAGAACAAGAAATTAAGACAAACGTTTCAGAGGTACCACTATACGAACTTTGTGCCCCCCTGTACTAGTTACTAGTTTGGCTTCCAAATACTAACTCTGATAATATTTTAACTGTACCAGTGCTGACAACATTGTTCTAACTTTATATGCATGAACGTCTATATATTGTGCAACAGTGACTTAATAAATATATTTATAACCGTATCCAAAGTTGTTGTGTTATAGTTTTCTAGTTAGTTTGTAGTGCCGCATCGGGCGGTCTTATAACACATTTCATAATGTCAGTTTGCATGAATAAATCAATTTATCCTTGTACCTCATATCTTGAAAATAGATGCCGAAATTCTAGTCTACAGTTTATTTTCACAGCACAACACAAATGGAAACATTCAGGAAAAATAATTCACTAAAAATAAAATCCAAGTTAAATAATCACATGTACATATAAATTCAAGAAATATTAGGTAATATTCCAAGTAAGTAAGTAACTTTATCTATTTCTAACAGTTCTATCTACTAAGTCTTCTATATTTCCATCTTCCTATCTTATTCTAAAATTCTGCCGCACTATATATATATATACTCAAGATCCGCTCCTGACGAGCACATTATAAGATCCTAAAGATCAGGAATCGATACACAGGTCATTACAATCAGCAGGGGGTTATATGTAAGAGGGGGCGATTAATATACAGATAAGATGATAATGTGTGAACAATTAAGTATTGAAGAGTTATATTACAGATAAGATATTCTAAATCGCTACAAGTTTACAAATTCTTGATCATATCATTGATAACAGTACATTTTCTTGATCATGACATCTGTATTGGATTCCCCTCTCTGACATCTTTTCTTGTTCACCAATTAGTTTAACAGTCATCTGGGTACTCAGGTGATGTACAAGTCCTAATAATAACAATTTTCAAAATTATAAAGAAAACAATATAATTTTTAAATAGGTTTTCATTACTACTATTGAAATTAAAGCACAAGCTTTTGAAGACATACTTAAGTAACTTAAAACATCTATAACTAAACATTATGGAAATTTAGACAAAGCGACTCAATGTCAAACAAATGATAGTGATACATCTGTAATATCCATGAAACTTACTGAGATACTTAAAATGTTTATGGTGTGCTTTCACTAAGCTTAGCAGTATATAAACATCTCTTGATTAAATGTTGAAGTCCAATCCTCACCTGACTTGCACATTCATATGGAATGGTTCTATGTTGATAATCTCTTTCAACAATCTTCATCACAACATCTGAAAGTCATCCATCTTCAAAATTAAATCTGACGCTCACCTTTCAAGTGTATATAGACTCCCTGTGCAAATGCATGGAAAATAAGATTTTGAATAAAAAATGAATTATCTCTTCACCATACCTGGCCTCTTTAAAAAATGTGATGAAATATTTTAAATACTTTTCTTTAGATAAAATCATGTAGTGAGTATCCAACAATGTTGAAAAAAAAGTTATCTCTAGAATTTTACATTTATATTGAATGAAAAATGCATTGTTCCCTCTACTTAAAAAAATCAAAAGACATTACCTAAAATGGAAATAAGGTACAACTGTGACTTGTGTCTCAGGCACAACCAATAAACACAAGACCTTTCCATCCTTAGCAGCATGCATTAGCTCCACATTCTTTGCTTCTACAAAAATATACAATGAAATTTTTTTAAAAAATGAGAGCGAAGCTTTATATTGAATGAAAAATGCATTGTTCACTCTACTTAAAAAAACTCAAAAGACATTACCTAAAATGGAAATAAGGTACAACTGTGACTGGTGTCTCAGGAACAACCAATAAACACAAGACCTTTCAATCCTTAGCAGCATGCATTAGCTCCGCATTCCTTGCTTCTACAAAAAATATACAATGAAAATTAAAAAAAAAATGAGAGCGAAGATTGTTACATGTACTTGGGAGAACAGGGAAGGAATTTTGAAGTCAGATTATTATTAATTATATTTCTGCCAGTGTTGGCAGGGGCGTAGTATCCGAGGGGCCAGCCCCCCCCCCTTTTTTTCCAAACCTAACTTTCAATTTAGGAAATTTTAATTTTATAAATGTACCGAAAATGTTGTATATGATTTGGTACTATAAAAGTATTTGTCACTGAGAAAAAGTTTACCTACCCCCCCCCCCCCCCGCCCACCACCACCACCACCATGAAATAGGATTTTCGACTTTGGGCAACTTTAACCTTTTTTTTTTGGCTTGTCAACTTTAAAAGAATTTTTCTATGCCACTGGTTGGGACGGATAAATTTCCATAATAAATTGAAACGAATTATGCGCAACAAATAAGACACATGTATTACCTTGCAGTCACCGGCCCACATAATGTATACAACTGACATCATCCCAAATCCCTTTCTTTGTTGTTTACTTGGCGGAATTTTCTTTGCCTTCTAGACTTGTTCCCTACTCTGGTTCCCATACATTGCCGTGAATAAGTCCTACGTTTACTGGTTTTGTTCACAAGCTTCAACATCAATAAAATCTCCAGCACATTTACAGCCTGTATTGTAAACTACACTGAAAACATACTTTACACACAATTTTCAGCTCAGTATTATGTTATCCTCTTCATTCAAGTAATATGTAAACTCTTCTCGAATGTAAAACGAACGATCTACTCTTAACAGTAACCCAAATATGGCACTGTGTATTCGGTTGAATAGCCAATCATTTCAAATCAAGTTGAGCGGGTCTGCATCGTTATTTTGACGAAGTTTGAAACCAGTGGTAATTTTTTGGCACTTCATCTAGATTTGAGAAGATTCTTGCCTTGACAACTGCTCGAACTCCCGGGTTGGCATGCTCTGAAGGTTTGTTTACGATTTCCAGCCGTTTTCACTTTCACTTTCAGACCAGTACACATTGTGCATGTTGTGAAAGAATGAAACTAATCAAAGTCACGGTAAACGACGCTTTGTATGTTTTTTTTCTGCTAGGATATTAGATAAGTACTTTTGATAATTTGGTGATTAAATGTTTATGTGCGTCACTTTATCCTGTAAAGGTGTATGAATCATAGGGGCTTATCTTCCGGATTGATAAATGTAAAATAATTTTAAAAATTTGTATCTACATTAACCATGTTAACTACACTCTAAAAGTTGCTTTAATAAAGATTCTGATCAGGCAAGAAAAATAATGTTTAAAGAAAAGTACTACACCTATATACATAAACTCTCAACTTTGAGAGTTTATTTATTTTTATTTATATCATTTTGTATTTTAAACTGTGTCCATTTGCTTAAAACACAGGTATAGTGAATTCAGTATGCAGATTGTTGAAGGGAAAACATCAAGACGGGGCGAGGAAGACAACAAAACATGATTACCCAGATTGAGGATCCCAGTGTTCTTTGGTACAAGCACATTTTAATAATAAATTTCATGAAATCTGTTACTTGAACAAACATTTACATTATTTAGTGCTTGACTTGCTCGGGAGTCAATATCGTCATATTTTTGTAAAAAAAAAATGTTTAATTTCCTTTGTATAGTCTGAAGCTACTCAGCCTACCATGAGAAAATTAAACGATCTGTCATAAAGAAGAGGCGGGTTCTCAACTTTCATATTATAAATGGCAAGTATGTTTAGAACTAAATTTAGATCATTCTTGATAAAAAATAACATAAGGGTGTTTGTCAATTCATAGCTATTATTTGTGATTGCACTGTGTATTAATTTTCAAAATCAATTCATTCTCTGGTGACCAAGTGCAGCAGTTTGCTTCAAACTCATATTTAAAAAAAAAAATATTGACTATATTTGTCCATATGTACAAAATGTTAATCACGGTATGAATTCTATTTCAGCATGATTGTCATCTTCAATTTGAGGGACTCTCACCTAAAGTCCTTTTACTGTTCCATATCAGGAAAAAGTTCATGAGCTGAAACATGCGATTGGGGAAAAAGGTACATATATCCTAAACCATAACTTCAGTATCATTCTGTATACGTGTACAGCTAAACTAAATACCGTATAAGTGGAAATGTTAGCGACACGCAAATTTTACGATTTGTCCTTTAAAACTGGTAATTCATTTTTAGCAGGATGCTATTTTAGCAACTTTAAAATGCACATTTAAGAAACTAATACAAATAAAGTGCAATTAATTTTTAGCGATATTTAATTTTAGCGATCTCAACACCCTCGCTAATAATGCCAAAATTAAATCCTCGCTAAAAATTCTACTTATACGGTATGTAGCACTATATTGTTCTTTTTGTAAACTGACAAATGAGACGTTAGGAAACCTATGATTTCTCAATATTTCAGGGATTTATTCTTTGTTTTTGTGTAGTACCCTTAAAAAATACATATTTCTCAAATTGTAATTTATAGGCTTCTTGTGATAAGAGATACATGACCTAACCCATTGATTCTTCATATAATATGTCAATAACAAGAGTTCCACTCATCTTATTAAATTAATAAATTTACATTTTTAGCTCACCTGAGCCGAAGGCTCAAGTGAGCTTTTCTGATCACATTTTGTCCGGCGTCCGTCTGTCCGTCTGTCTGTAAACTTTTCACATTTTCGACTTCTTCTCAAGAACCAGTGGGCCAATTTCAACCAAACTTGCCACAAAGTATCCTTGGGTGAAGGGGATTCAAGTTTGTTCAAAGGAAGGGCCACTCCCTCATTCAAGGGGAGATAATTGGGAATTTATGAAAATTTGGTGGCATATTTTAAAAATCTTCTTCTCAAGAACCATTGGGACAGCAAAGATGAAACTCGTGTGGAATCATCCTCAGGTAGTGTAGATTCAAGTTTGTTCAAGTCATGACCCCGGGGGTAGGGCGGGGCCAAAATGGCCGACCAAAGTTTTACATAGAAATATATAGGAAAATTCTTTAAAAATCTTCTTCTTAAGAATGACAAAGCCATAATTCATCATATTTATATGGGAGCATGCTCAGGTAGTGTAGATTCAAGTTTGTTCAAATCATGACCCCCGGGGGTAGGGCGGGGCCAAAATGGCCGACCAAAGTTTTACATAGAAATATATAGGAAAATTCTCTAGAAATCTACTTCTCAAGAATAGCAAAGCCATAATTGATCATATTTATATGGAAGCATCCTCAGGTAGTGTAGATTCAAGTTTATTCAAATCATGACCCCCGGGGGTAGGGCGGGGTCACGATGGCCGACCAAAGTTTTACATAGAAATATATAGGAAAATTCTTTAAATATCTTCTTCTCAAGAATAACAAAGCCATAATTGATCATATTTATATGGAAGCATCCTCAGGTAATGTAGATTCAAATTTATTCAAATCATGACCCCCAGGGGTAGGGCAGGGCCAAAATGGCCATCCAAAGTTTTACATAGAAATGTATAGGAAAATTCTTTAGTAATCTTCTTCTCAAGAATAGCATAGCCAAATTGATCATATTTTTATGGAAGCATCCTCAGGTAGTGTAGATTCAAGTTTATTTAAATCATGACCCCCAGGGGTAGGGCGGGGCCAAAATGGCCGACCAAAATTTTACATAGAAATGTATAGGAAAATTCTTTAAAAATCTTCTTCTCAAGAATGACCAAGCCATAATTCATCATATTTTTATGGAAGCATCCTCAGGTAGTGTAGATTCAAATTTGTTCAAATCATGACTTCCGGGGGTAAGACGGGGCCAAAATGGCCGACCAAATTTTTACATAGAAATATATAGGAAAATTCTTTAAAAATCTTCTTCTCAAGAATAGCAAAGCCATGATTGGTCTTTGGACTTCTTTTGGATTTAAGCTTTTCAAGTATAAACCAATTCTGCTTTTTCCTAGCCACAGTGCTCAGGTGAGCGATGTGGCCCATGGGCCTCTTGTTTTGCTTTTGAGGTTAAAGGTCATGTATGAACTGTTTATTTATTAGTAAGGTTGTGCCTTGTTTTTATTTTTATTAATCATGGTATTGTGAATTCTGATAACACAGACGCTGTTGAAAATATTCATACTTATGCATGGCACTGAAAAAAATCCTTTTTTTTCTTTTAGGAAAAGCATTAGGAAAATGCCTGCATGGGGAGAAAAGTTTTGAACTCTGAAAAGGGAGGTGTGACAAAAACATTTTGACAGTTGTTCAGTACCCTTAAAAAATACATATTTCTCAAATTGTAATTTATAGGCTTCTTGTGATAAGAGATACATGACCTAACCCATTGATTCTTCATATACAGGTAACTCTCGATACCTCGAAGTCCGCGGGACCGAGGAAAAACTTCGAGAGATCAAGAGTTCGAGATTTCAAGAGTCCGGATTTTTCCGGGTTTGTTTGACAGGTTTTAAAATTAGTCATACCGGATGTAATGATTTTCATGCAGTCCTTACAAAACAACGATATGTTTTAGTATTTTAGATGAATATCTATAAAACTGAATAAAGCAAAAAATGTACTTCGTAAGTTCGTGTTTATTTTTTTTATCATACGGATATCATTGTACGCATTCGTTATATGAAAACGGCATTTTACCAGCGTGGCATGGTACACGGCATTGTGACTTTTCCAAACATGTGCACTGAACGAAATTCTGTATGTATTTGTCCAAGAAAAGTAGTCATATTGACAGCGAGGCTGTTTCTGAATTTGCATATATCGTTAAACTTTGAAACTGATTCGAAATAGAAATTTAATTCATTAAGTGTTTCGTCTTGCAATCTGCAATTTCAATTTCTCAGTGATACTACGTTTCTGAATTATCGTAATACAGACGATGATAAGTATTTTGATAGCATATAGGCACCATAAGATTAATTATAAATCAATTATGACCTTGCAGAATAAGTGTCACCTGAATAAACATCCCGTTTCACGAGACCTGCGTCTTCTGCCTGGGGTCATTAAATGTCCAGGCAGTGGCGTAGCATCGTTTTTGAAAGTGGGGGGCCAGGCAGAGAAAAACTTTTTTTACTTACCTGAAAAAGTTGATAAGCAAAAAAAAAAAAAAAGTGTAAAACTTGCCCAAAGTCGAAAATCCTATTTCATTTCGGGGGGTGGGGGGGGGGGGGGTAGGTAAACTTTTTCCCAGTGTCAACTACTTTTAGTACCAATTCTTATACTACATTTTCGGTACATTTCTAAAAGTGGAGGGGCCAACCAGGCTTTCAATTAACATTTCCTATAGTGTAAGTAATGTTGGGAAAAAAGTGGGGGGGGGGGCAGGCCCCCCTGGCCCCCCCCCCGATACTACGCCCCTGCCAGGTAAAGTTGCTAATTATGTAACGTTGTATACACATAGCCACTTCGAAGTATCAAGGGTAAATTTCAATAGAATATGCACAGCGGGACTGCAATTTTACTTCGAGGGATCAAGGGTTTCGAGAGATCAAGAGTTCGAGAAATCAAGGGTAAATTTGCTTAGTTATATAGGGAAAAAATTCTGGACCGGAGACTCACTTCGAGCGATCGAGAACTTCGAGAGATCGAAGTTCGAGCCATCAAGAGTTACCTGTAATATGTCAATAACAAGAGTTCCACTCATCTTATTAAATTAATAAATTTACATTTTTTTGCTTTTGAGGTTAAAGGTCATGTAGGAACTGTTTATTTATTAGTAAGGTTGTGCCTTGTTTTTATTTTTATTAATCATGGTATTGTGAATTCTGATAACACAGACGCTGTTGAAAATATTCATACTTATGAAAAAAATCCTTTTTTTTTCTTTTAGGAAAAGCATTAGGAAAATGCCTGCATGGGGAGAAAAGTTTTGAACTCTGAAAAGGGAGATGTGACAAAAACATTTTGACAGTTGTTGATTTCCACTAAAACCAATATCCACAAGAAAGAGGACATAGTTTTATGTCGATTCACAACTTTAAATTCAAGAATGTACAGTTGGTTATATTATAAAACATGTCACATACAAAAAAACATATTTGTAAAATGTACTCTGTCTTTGATATGTATGTAATTTGCAGGATAGGAGGTCGGCAACATATACTGCCAAGAATCTTGAAGCTTTTGATCTTATGTTTGTACAAAATAATGTTTTGTATTGTAAAAAACAAAGTTAAAGTCAGCTTTTTCTTAATGTGTATATTAATTATGATGTTTACATTTCTGCAACTTATCAATTTGGAAGAAAAAACTTATTCATAATTTGAATAAGGCTTCATTCACTGGAATGGAAAACAGAAATTATTAACTTTTGTGGTTATTAAAGATGGTATTTAATTCAATTTAAGGTTTGTAATTATCAGATTGTGGTTATTAAAGATGGTATTTAATTAAATTTAAGGTCTGTAACTATCAGATTTAATATATCCTAAATACTGTGTTTAACTTTACTTTTTGGTAAAGTCAAGACAATGTGGGACATTACATCATATTTAAGTGCATGTAAAGTTAATGTAAAGGTTACCTTTTCCAACTTTGACTTTTTTCAGAAAAGCCAATTAAAGGCATTGTAAATAATAAATTCTTTACATTATCTTTACTTGTTTTGTAAAGCCAAATTTTCACGCAGTGTATCTATCACCCAGGCGCGCCTCGGTTCTGTCAATGCCCTGGTGGACAGCTGCCGGGACATCATGGTACAGGCGCAGCACCTCTTTCCTCAACTCCTCAGGGATGACTAATAGTCTATTCTTCACATTCCACTCCCACACCTCCTTCCAAAGGACCTTGTCCTGATCTAAGGTGGAGGCTGTCCTAATAAGCCAATAGTTCTAGCAAGAAAAATTTGGAGCTGAAATTGGGACCACAAAATACTGCGAATAAAATATGCTTGTTGTGCTTATTTCTTCTTCAGATCCATCGAACTTGTACTGTCTCTAAAAAACTGTCCCCTTTTGTAGTGTTCGATGTGAGGCTCTCACTGCAGTTTCATTGAACGTGTAAGTTACAAGTATTTGTCAAAACATTTATTTACTCATTCGGTCATATTTAAGGTCTTCCGTCTTCAGCGGAAGACCTTTCTGTTATTCTTAGGTTTCTTTTCCACAGTTTTTATTATTTTTTTTCTTACATATTTTGTGCACGCGAGTTCTCGAAAACGCCTTGATCGATTTTCATGAAACTTTCAGGAATGATAGAACATCAAAAAATCTAGATACAAATTTTTTTGTTTTGATGACGTCACTTCCGGTTCGGAGATATCTGCGATTTTGTCATTTTTAGAGGGTCACTTTGTCCGGCAATGTTCTCAAAAACCATTGAAGATAGAAGTGTGAATTTTTGAGGGATGCTAGAGCAAACTTTGGAGAAGTGCCTTTTGTATATCACAACTACCGGAAGTACGAAGCGCCGACGCTCGCTATGGCCCGAAAATAGACCTATCGCGAATTTCAAAATTTTTAACATCTTTTCTACGATAGCTTTTTACCTGGAAATATTTTGTTAAAACATATAGAACAAAAGAAGTGTAGAATTCCAAGATCTTTCAAATGATATCTTGTTAAAAGGGCTGGCCCCTAAAATTAAGGGCCTAGAGGGGCTGAAAGTTTTTTCTTTATATCTCAAAACGTATCGAGAATTTGTAATACATCAAAGAAGCAAAGTTGTCCAAAATGTTAAGCTTAATCTTTTGGCGTCTTCAAAATACGTCCGGCGTCGTCACTTCCGGCAAAACCGGAAGTGGTCGGAAAACGCGTATTTTTGCCGAGTTTGGGAAGTTTTTGGGTACCATATGTCTCTGGGAGCATAAAAATTAATTTTCCGTCCGTCGTCGTCACTTCCGGTCAAACCGGAAGTAGCAAAAATGGCTTATTTTTGCATTAATTAACATAGTTTTAGATGATTCAACCCATTTTTTGGCGTTATTTCTCATTTTTGTGAAAAATGAAAGCTACTTCCGGTCGAACAGGACGGAAGACCTACTCGTTGCTTTGCAACGAGCTTTGCTCTAGTTTTATTTATTCTTTTTATTATCATCTTAAGGCACCTCACTATTAGCACGCTTCTGGTGTGTTTTGTTTAGTTCCCTTTGAAAGGACATTGTTTTGGCAGGAGATTTTTTCTTCGCAATTTATACAAAAAAGAATAAACTACATACCATCCCCCAGCAAAATTCACTTAAAAGACATACTTCTCTTTTAGATTCACGCAAAATATCTTCAATTTATCCTTGTCTTTTACTTGTGCCAGTCCAAAATAAACACGATTCATAAATTCTATTTCTGTCTACGGAATTGTAAGGGGAGCGTTTCAAACATAATTTTTTGCTATTGCTTGAATATATGCATATCGGACAAGCAAAAGGAATAGAGATATTTAAATATCAAATGTTAAACATTATTACAGCACACACAAGGTTATAAAAACAAACCTTACTCTTGAATTAAACACAAATCCCCATAATAAATCTACATGCCGTGTAATAATTATGACACTTTCCCCGTCATGTCAGCTCAAGTATGCAGTGGCTTGACGTCATATTCTATTATGACGTCATATCTAGGTAGTTCAGAGAAGTTAGTACAGTTTGAACAGTTTAATATTTTACGGACAGCCTTATCCTAGCTGCGTAGCGACGTTTGTTTTTTCCGTAGGAAATCTTTTAGCAAATATAATGTTAAATATTCAATGTTAAATATTTTAAACAAGTCATTGTTTGGCTGCCCCTTTCCAAAACGATGCTACGTCACTATATTTAAAATATTTTGAAGAAAGCAATTGGAGCTGTCACCAGATGTTATGTCACATATGCAAAATGCCACTGAATGATCGATGTGGGTATGGGCCCAACCCATTTTACCGACTTCATTGGGCCATGCAATATAACCCCCTCTCTCAGAATCATTCATAAAAAAGTATGACACATGAGTTGTCAAGACCATTACAAATAAGGCTTTAGATTCCTGCAAAGCGACCCACGTTGAAGAAAAGCAGATGACACGCACTGTTCCGCCATACCTGACTTTCTCCATGTGCTAATAAAGTCAGTCAACACTTAGAGATCTAGTGGTTTATTCTGGCTGCGGGTTCTTTACCGTTGGGCAGCACAGCAAAAAGACTTAACCAGTGGACTTGCAAAAATAACAACATTCAGGAACCTTACAGAAAAAGGGTCCGAACACTACAAAAACCAACTTGATGATCGAGCTGCACGCTTAACGGGTGCATGGACAAAGGTTGACTCCATTATTAAATCTATTGATTCAGGCGAAAAAGGCGCAGAGACATTGACCGAATTGCAGAATAGACTAAAATTCTACAGTGATAAACATGCTGTTCAGACGTAAGAGCTTCTGGATTTTCTCAGAAGAACCAATACAGAAGAAAGCTTCCATCAGATGAAAGGTTTTGAGTTCCTACAATCTAGGTATTGTCTCTTAATTGAAAATGCCAAGTCGTTTAATTGCCGAGGCACAAGAAGAGGATAGAAACTTAACAAAATATGAGAGACAATAAGATAATTCTTTCAATGATATTCCTTCTCTATCCTCACAAAACACTTCACTACTGATCAGGAAAAGAGCAAAAGCTGAAGCTGCTAAAGTGAGCTTGGAATTTGCTATTCAAGAAGCTGAGCTGAGGGAGGAAGCTACAGAGAAGGCTGCCGCTGCTCGTAAAAAGGACGAAATAGATGCTGAACTCGAACTCCTGACTCTGAAGCGAAAGGCTGCAGAAATTAAGATAGAAGCTGATTTTCTAGAATCTGAGCACTCTCGTTCATCATCAAAACACTCATCCATTCATTCGCTACCAAAGGATGACCCTATGTTGAGGACAGAGAAGTACATTGAGCAACTCTCAAAAGACGCAAAAGATAAGACTCGTGAATCGGAAATCTCACAATTGGAAGTCCAGCACGTTATTGCAGTTTGTACGAATCCAAATACAAAAGATCCGCGAGACAGACATTGCTATACGCTGAAGCTTCTCCTTATGTTCCTCAGACCTGCCTACCCTTCCGCTTTTGGCGTAATTCTTCCGCTTCTTACCACAATATTACGCTATTACGCCAATGATATTAATATTACGCTTTTGCTATTCTGGTTTAAATCCATTATAAACGTCTAAATTTTAGAGTCAAAGTACAACCTGCTGGAATGAAATGAGAAGTTCTAATTAAAGTAATTAATAGAGGAACAGTTTGATAACTAACGTTATATACCTAATACTTATATGGAAACCGGTATGGCAAAGATTCGGGATGACTCCTTATTTCGCGACTCTAGAGTAGACGTTCTAACCACTGCGCCACGCGGGCGACGAAGAACACGAGATGGCACTGCATGCTTACCCCAACTGTTAAATGATATTGCAATAAGTATGCCGATTTCTATGCTCAAGTAAGTTCACTTTAACATTGCTTTAACACAGCTTTGGACAAGGAAGAGAAATGTGAGGGTTAAAAAGAAAAATAAGTGTTATTATGTACAATTTGTATAAACATGCAAACACAAGCTTCATTTAAGTGATCTGATACACATTGACCAAATGCTTCATTAAGGGTGTACGGTTAATTTGAGTTTTATATGAGATACTGTTATTTTACATCACTTTTTTGCCAATAGATGATTCAAAAAAGAAAAGTTTATGCCAGGTTTGTTTAGTAATGTATAATTTCGGTGGGTTTGAAAGAAATAAACTATTATTGTAAAACGACAAAGTAAACATGATTGATTACGCTTTTACCTCTGAAATTCCACCAAAAATTTTCTGAAATTACACCCTTGAAACGAAAAGGGTAGGCAGGTCTGGTTCCTAACCTAAATACCCTTGCATCCAACTTCACAACATTTCTGCTGAAAAAGGACCTGTTACTTACACGCCTGGTTAACTTTAACGACAGGCCTGAATCCTTTGCTTCTTGGAAAAGCAGCTTTCAGACTGTCATGAGAGAACTTGGGTTGGGGGATCCGAAATATCGCAGTGTCTTAGTTTATTATGTTTCATCATCTGGAGTTTCACCCATTGTGGGCAAACTCCCACTCAATCTTCAAGAAAAATGGACAAGTACTGCTATGAAATACATTGAAAAGAATGGTGTTCTATACCCACCTTTTACATTTTTTGCGGAATTTGTTCAAAAGTCAAATAGCACAAAGAACAATCCAAGTTTCACATATGACCCAGTGCCTTCTGGAATGTGTCAGAAAGAGAACAAATTCACGAGAGACAGTGGCAGGGTACCAAGGGTAACCATACTGATAACTGAGTTGAGTCAAGCATCGAAAGGGCTAGATAAGGAAACAAAATCTGGATTGAACTTCACAATGCCAACCATCCTCTTAACAAATGCCGTGCCTTCAGGAACAACAGTTACGAAGAGCGTAGAAAGTTTTTAAAAGGGGAAGGGGATATGCTTCCGATGTTGTTCTTCAACAACACACTTAAGGCGCAACTGCAAGGAAACAGTTTCGTGTGAGGAGTGTTCCAGCGATAGTCACCCAACAGCACTTCATCCAGACGAGAAGCAAGCTAGCAGTTCTAGTGGAAATCCATATTCCTTGACACATTATGGCGGGGAGAAAAACACTGAAGCTCCAGCTCTGAGTGTTAACTCTGCATGCATCCAGCTCTGTAAGGATACGTTTCAAGGAAAGTCATGTGCAAAAACTGTATTGGTACGAGTCTTCAGGAAAGACCATCCAGAAATATACTTAAAAAGCTATGCGATTATTGACGAACAAAGTTATCGCTCACTCGCCAGTCCCGAGTTCTTTGACTATTTTGGTGTCCATAACGGAGTCACAAAGTACATATTAGCGTCATGCATGGGACGTATCAATACATCTGGAAGAAAGGCCTTTGAATTCATAGTGGAATCACTAGATGGAAGTAAACAGCTTGCACTGCCGACCGTGATAGAATGTGATCACATTCCTAACGATCAGGAGGAAATACCTACTTCAGATTAGCTACTAGCTATCCTCACCTGGCTGATATTGCAAGATATTTCACTCCATTGGATAAAGATGTGCAGATTTTGTTGCTGATAGGACGAGATCTCCTGGAAGCACACTACGTGCTAGAGCAAAGAATAGGCCCGCCATGGTTAAATGTTTGTGTGTCATGGTTAAACGAGCTGCGTAAAAATCGGCAGTCGTCATTTTTAAATTTCATTGCATTTCAGTCCTGACACCTACTTTTTTAATGACTTGAGTAGTTAAATGTGTTTATACTACGAATACCATGCACCTCGCAAGCCTCGAAGAAAAGCGGACTGTGATAAACAAACACGTCGTTAATCAGCGACTATGCTGTGAAGCGTGACAATCAATGGAGATTCAATCAGCTGATCAGATTATCAATATATTATCCTGTACACATGTATATAATTTTGGGGAATTTCAACATGTTCACTACATGACTAAATATATAATGGGTTCATAAAAGATAACAATTACGAGCATGATAATCGTCATGCATGATGTGTCAGAAAAAAATACTCTGTAAAAAGTTCATATTCCTCTGCAGTTAATCAATTTCCCATGTTCTGTTTTTCTGCTTTAACTTAATTATCTTTTTGATAAAATTACCTATGGCCTACGTCTCAATCGCCATCTTAGCACGCTTAGGTTTAATCGCCGGTATAGTCGTAGTTTCGCAGTTTCTTCCTGTTGTTATGAAACGTCGCGTGGCGCTATTTTTAGCACTGGGCACGTGGAGAAGTAAACAACACTTGGTGAAAAATGTTATACATGTATCTAGAAAAATAAAACGTTTAGAAAAAAGGGACACTGGTCCAAATGTTTCTTCTTGTGTTAACTTAAAAAAATACTACCCATTCATCAGTTTGAGTTAAAGTGAAACAAAACATTTCATACAACAGCTTCACTTCTTATAATTAATTTCTGAAAAATATTGCCATGGTTACTAACTGTATCACAATTTTTCTTTAAATTTCTTCAAAAGTTTACTACAGTTTTGGGAAATTTTCGTACATTTGTGAAGTAAGCTACAGGACAAATCCTTTTCAATTTAATTATTATCTATTTAAAAGTGCTATCTGTTCCATTGTTTTGTGGTGCAGTGTTTAAATTTAAACATAGCAAAACCAATCATTGATTCATGAAGATTAGGAAGTCTTACACGCATAATTTTTGGTCACATTTTGCCTTCGCGCAGCTTCCTCCATGGTTAAATTTTCAAATGTGGAGAACCCTGGAGCTCACAAGTTTATTGTGTCCGCTTTTCAGCACCTGACTTTCCAGTGCCATCTTGTGACTGTGAGGACTGGGCAAAACATCATTTGCCTTGTAAACACTTTTTTGCCGTCATTAGAAATGTTTCTAGTTTTCCTTTCCTGACATTAGATGAGAGTGTTCTTTATGAGTTAAGTTCACCATCTTATGCTACTCACCCCGACTCCAAAGAAGAACAAGAGTCTTGAAGAGAGACCAATACAGACAGCAACATTCAAGAAATTATTTTACCATCCAATTCTGGACTCTCTGAAATAAGATCCAACATCAACAACTACTGTAAAATTATTAGGGACAATTCATAGTTTTGTAAGGACGAAGAAATTTTGCAAACCCTCAGCTCTAAATTGAAGGATACATTAGATGGTTTAACAGCTCGTCTCAGCGAAACTAATGTACTCCTTGTGACCAAATGACCCAAATTGCAACAACACCACCAAAGCGAATAATTTAACTTTCTCTTTCGAAGAAAAGAAACAAAGGAGTTGGGAGAAATGGTTTGTGCGAAAACATACATCTAAGGTGTACATGACCTGTTATCACATGGTAATTCATATACTTAGCGAAATGAGAATCTTCTATTTTAATAAATGCATGAATGAATATATTGGTTATTTTCTTATTGAAGAGAGCAGTGATGTGGCAGAGGAGATGATTACCATTGATGATGATCAATATTCACATTTAGAAGCAAATGGTATAATTTTCAACTTGAATACATTTTCAAATGTCCAATATAAAATGAGTTAAACATCTATTCAGTAAAAGAAATAAATATCTGTCAGGCCAACCAATGATTTATTGTTTTATATAATTCTAACATTAGGAATAAAAGGAATATTAAAGAAAACGCACGAAGGTAAGAAGGTAGATTTAGCAGATTCTGGTACCATGTCGCAAACACTTACAAGATATCAAGAGAGGGAAGGTATGTGCTTTAATGCAGTCTCAACACTACTGGACGAAAAAAGTTGTGAGAATCCCAAATTTTACTGATAATGTTTGATAATTACTGATACTGTGCTGTTGTTGCTGATAAATACTGATATTTACTGTTATTATTACTGTTGTTTTTGATAATTTTAGTTGCTGCTGATAAATACTGATAATTACTGTCGTCTTTTACTGTTGAGTCTGATAAATACTGATAAATACTGTTGAGGTACTGTCGCTGCTGAGAATTGCTGATAATTACTGTTGAGGTACTGTCGATGCTGAGATTTACTGATAATTACTGTGGTCATTGTTTTTAACCTGGGAATGGATGAAAATAGCCTGAGAAAAGATTACTTGTTTTTTTTTTTAAGTATTTGTACAAATTCATTACAGTCAATTACAAAATAAATTATTCTAAATGAAAAAGTCACGTTTTATTAATTTGTTTTCAGTTTTCAGCTACATGTATTAATTTCATTATAATTATTTTAAGACCATAATGTAAACATAAGCTTTCATAAATGTTTATGTTTTTTCTTTAAATTTCTCCTTACACTTAGATGACATCTGAGGAAAATTACATGTATTCTGTTGTATTTGTAGTGTTTTTCCTTCCCAAGTACTTTTTTAAAAAGTTTAAAAGGTTAAAAAAAATCTCATCTCATATTTTTTCTCACATGTATGTGTTCTGTCATCAAAAGCTTTTTCAGGGTATCCTTAATACTTCAATACAGTCAATGGTTGTATATATCAATTTATTTACCGTGTGGAGAACTGAAAATGCATGAGCACATTTAGTTGAACCCCCCCCTTTTCCAATTACTTTTAAATTAAGCTCTCATTTTAACAAGACAGTATTAAATATTTGTCATAAAATCTAGTCTTAAGCTTATACTTTGTTATTTTATAGAAGAATGTGACAGGGTTAAATAATTAATTTGAAGCATCTTTAATTATTTTTTTATATATTATGTAGACAGTGGGCTCTAGTTCTCCGATGTTCTCCCTGCGAATTTTATATCATTGTGTCGCTCTCTCTCTCTCTCTCTCTCTTTTGTACACTACATGACATAAATCTTATGCAGCGAGATTTTCAGTCAATGAAATACACGTCTTTCTTTAGGCTAATTCTTTTTTTATTGTATATAGTTTTAAGTCAATGGGCATATGGCTTCTAATATTATGCGCCACTCCTTAAACATGTTATGTGCGGTCAGTTAGTTAAAAACCAAAATAAAATAAATCAGAACTTTTTCCATTAATGCAAACTTTGTGCTTGTACATGTCAACCACGTGTAATGTAAGTTCTACTTTCGTTTTAGAATCGGGTCAACTATTAGTACATTCTGCCATAGGGATATCGTTACGGCTTGCGTTTTTGTAAAATTATAATTTTGTGCAGAGATTATAAATTTTTTTCAATTCCATTTTTGTCCGAGACCTTTGTATAAACGAACAGTACAGACTTGGTGCTTATTTATATGATTTTACTTGATTGTAGCACAAAAAGGAGGGGGTGAAATACTGTTTACAATTAAGTGATAGCCTGTTCTTTAGTTGTATGTTTTAAAAGTCATGCAAGTTATGATATTACACTTATCGAATTTTTTATATCCATGATTAAAATTATTTGAGAGAATCAATTGCAATGAACTATACAAAATTCAGAACTGAAGTGATTATAACATTTATTCATGAGTGCGACACACAACGTCATGTTTCTGACATTCAAATCAATACATTTAAGGTTTTTTTTCTCGGATTAAGCGAAGTAGAGTTTCCCTGCATCTGAATTGTGAAAAATTAATGCTAACATTATTTCAAAAAAGTGTTTCACTTAACAATCTTTCTCTTAATATCTATATGATTGTATATTTTGCACACTTTTTTTTTTATTAAAAAGCGAAGTCAATTTCTCGTCTGCGTAACCATTGTTAGCAGAGATTCAGAATTGAAAATACATGCGACCACCTCCCCCGGGATATTCTTTTATCTGATAAACAAAATATACTCCCCGGCCCAAATTCCCTTACTTCGCATTTATAGCAACTTACAAAATATTTTTGTTTAGTTTCTTATTCACGCATGCCTTTTAGACCTACTGTTATGTATAAAATCACCTACATTTTATATGTTTTGTGGTCTATGTATACTAATGTAAAATGGTAAAAGGATTCAAATAAATGATTGATTGATTGCAGAAATATGCGTTAAACTAAAAAATGAAATTAAATACTGAAGAAAGATAGATCTTTGAGAATTGAAATGATAATTAAAATAAGTCTGTACAACGTACATGATGTACATCTACATGTATATATTTTTTTATTATATTACCAAAGTGTTCTATTCTAAATATTTTTTCTATCAATTTTATTCGTCATCAAATTCAATATTACGGAATTTTTTTTTCGTGCGACCATAAACTTTAAGATTGTTCCAAAGTAGCGAGTACATGTACAATGTAGGTAGTTTGTTTATTGATAACACCAGTAGCCGCAGACGAAGAACAAAAGATTGGTAATTAGTGCCCATTGTTACGCTGAACACTACAATTTGCATGGAATATACAAGTTGTACCCCGTTCTACTCCGGGGCTGAAGGCATGTACACAATACAGCCAAATCACAGGTCGATCACCGGTTTCTGATCAATTGAAATCAATTTAAAGGTGTCTTCCTTTCAACGTTTTACCATGCAGAATTAAAATTGATCAATTTGATCATATACTAATAGTAACATATTAAATTAAGTCTCATTTCAATTCTAATTTCCCATTCCATAAAATCAAATAAAAAAAATTAATGAGATTTCAAAACTGATTAAATAAAAAATGATTTTGTATTTAAATTTTAAGAGACAAACTAAACATATGTACCTTTGCACTAGGGATTCTTAACCTCTAATTTTTAATTAGCTCGCCCCATTTGCCGGTTGCACATGCATACAGTGTGTACTTGTACATATGAACATGTGGAGGAGTTTAATACTTGGACTATCTACAAACGTCTACATAACATTCAAATAAATGAATAAATAAATAAATTATTAATTAAAATCAGTGTCCACAGATTGAACATATTCAAACCTGTTTTCACCTCTTAGTTACTTTTTAAAACGGATAAAATTTTTAATTTTCGAGCAAATTTTCAAATATTTCGACAAAAAGAGACCAGGAAACTGAACATTTAAAAGATAAATATAATTGTTTTCGAGAAAAAAAGGCCTTCAAAAACAAAATGTCCAAACTCGACCAGTTGACCTAGTGAAAACGGAACAAATCTAACTTTTCTAACCTGCAGGAAACTTTTTTATTCCGATTTTTTTTCCATCCATCAAGAACTTTTTTCTTATTATTGAAAAAAAAGATCACCGATCTCCCTGCATAATTTTCTTGGAGTTGGGAAAGGCGGCGATGGATCTTTTTTAAGATAGCATAATTTTCTTTTTATTTACAGTTTATTTTTCAATATCTTATGCAAAAGTAAAATTCCATTTTTTTCTGCAGTTAATTTTTTTTATTAATTCCATTTCTATATATTCATTCTATTAATAATTCATTTGATAATTGTCAAAATTTTCACAAACGTAATGTAGAAATTGAGATCAGCATACATACATACATACAGTCAGGTAATTTTGTCACAAGCAGAACATTTAAAGAAATATTAAAATTTTGTCATCAAGTAAAAGAAAGTAATAATTGAAGGTTTTTATAACCCTCTGTTTTATTTTAAACCAATTACCAGGGTAAAAACAATGACCACAGTAATTATCAGTAAATCTCAGCATCGACAGTACCTCAACAGTAATTAGCAGCAATTCTCAGCAACGACAGTACTATCACCGAGTTTTTGGTGATATTTTTGTTTGTTGATGTAATGACCTGAAAATAGGACAGGAGACGATTAATTTCTGAATGTCCGAAGAATAAGTGATAAATATAATCATTCGCAATCACAAAAATAATGCCAGCAATAACACTTTAAAAATCACAAATGTGAGGTGGCATATATGATATGACATGTGCATAGTTCACCTTTAAGACAATTTCACACATTTGATAACAGATTAATAAAACAATTGCTTAAGACGCATTATACAACCACTATAACAAATTGCCTGTGTGGTGGCCCACTATAGTTTCAAGTGCAATGACACCTAACAACAAATTTACAAACATTACAGGGTTGAAGTGAAAAATAAATGAAATATCTTATACAACATTATTCAAGAATTAAAACAAAATGGGGAAATTAATCTCAAATAATAGAAAAACTCATTTTGCAAAGTAAGGGTTTGTTAAGGACAGATGATAATTCAAATTGATTGACTCAAAACACAAGCACATGGCTTTGTTTACATCATAAATTGAACTTCCAGTATATATTACTTAACTTCCGGTGAACAGTTAAAAAGAGGGGGGGGGGTATGTAGTGGACAAACAAAGGATTGAACTGACATCAATAATAAAATGATCTAAACTAAACGAAAAATGCTACATATGCTAAACATGCTATAATGCTACTTGTTTACATGAACTATTTGAACTGTGCACATGTACTGATATGAACATTTAAGAAACTCTGCGCTAGTGTATTAGCAGATCATGAATATGACAACAACAAGTTAAACACATAAGTAAAATCATAAAATAAGTAACTTACATGACCAGTTTTTGCATAACGGACATCGATTAAAGATTTGTTGACAAAGCCGAAAGTGTGTTGTTTCATTTTTCAAGATTTTAACTTATAAGAGCCAAAACCAATATAGCAAAAGAGAGCTTTTTCCGGATTGACTTAAATTAACAAGTTAAGTTTTCGAAATCAAATAAAACAGTCTAAAAGATGTTATTAAGACTTTAAAAATGAAAAATAGAAATTCTTTATAAAATTGCAATGTTACTTAATATAGATTAGCTCAATAAAGTGTCAATACAATTTTGGTAAAATGTCCATGCACATAAACAATAAAGATAACAAAGTTCTAAAATGCGTAAAAAAATGAATGTACAACTGCATTGTTATAAAATGCATAAAAATGAATAAACGATTGCAATGATACAAAAAGATATGCAAAAGTTACATTACCTGAAAATAGGACAGGAGACGATTAAAGTTTACGTCTTTATTTCTGAATGTCCGAAGAATAAGTGATCGGACAAAGCGAGATAGCGTCCCCTGTCCGGAACCTGAGTTAATCTTGTCACAATGGTAAAACAAAGTGTGAAAAGCAATTTACTCAAAAAAATTGACATCAAAGAGGGTGATTTACCCTGCGGCTTAACCGGTACGTTCGAAGAAAATAGAAAAAGACACAAGTGTAAATTAAGTTTGTTTAACGAGTAACTCTGATTAATTCGGCTTCATTTGATTTCCTTGACACTAATAGATTTCACAAATGTTCAAAGAAAACTTATCACTAATAAGAAGATAAATATTTGTCAAGGTAAATAAGCAAGTGCCAGGAAATAGAGACAATGCATTTGTTGGAATGTGTAAAATAATTTGGATTAAATTACCGAATAAAAAATAAAAAAAATGTTTTCATGAAGAAAAAAGAATTTAGAATTAAAAATATAAAGAGATAAATTTATATAAAAATATTTCAAATAAATGTATAAAAATAGAAAACTGTTTGGAGGGTCAATGTGACACTATGATAGTACATCAACAGTATTTATCAGTATTTATCAGACTCAACAGTAAAAGGCAACAGTAATTATCAGTATTTATCAGAAACAACAAAAAATATCAGCAACAACAGTAATAATAACAGTAAATATCAGTATTTATCAGCAACAACAGCACAGTATCAGTAATTATAAAACTTTATCAGTAAAATTTGGGATTCTCAGCACTTTTTTCGTCCAGCAGTGCAAGAATTAAATAATGACGAAAAATATATCATTTCATTAGGAGTGAAAAGAGTGAGATATGTAATTCTTATCATTAGTAAAATTCATATTTTTCATATATAGATATTAATGGAATACATATAATTGTGTGTAATAATGGCATTTATAGAAATACATAGAACACCAAAAAATTATCACAAAGTTTTTTTGTTTCTTAAATTTCTTTCGTTTGCTGAATAAAAAGTACTTCAACCAGCAATGTTTAAAATGCAACAACTAAGGAGTAGGAGTAAAAGAGAAAATTTAATGTACAAAAACAATAAAAAATAATTTGTCAATGAATAGTTATTTCTCAATATGAAGTTTATTGCTTAAGAGCAAAGGGGGATAATTCTTCTAGGACGGGTCAAGGTCATAGTATGATATAGTCCCTTGAGGAATTTAAAAATAAAACATGTACAACTTACACACTGTAATCAGGGGATGCTCACACCGGGGGTGAACAATGGATTCTATTGTAGTCAGAGGACAGTGGAGAAGAAAAGGATTCTATTTTTATAAGAATACAACGGTCTTGTATGGGGGAAGCTGAAAGAAATAAAAGAGATTCAAAGAGGAAAGCAGAAACAGGATCGACACATGAAATAAGATATGATAAGTGCTGAATTGAAGGACGGCGATTTGAAGAATATGTATCCAAACAAAATCCGTAAGCATTCCTCTAAAGAACCTTTTGTAGAAAGAACAAAAGGACAATTTTTTGTTGAAATGATGAAATTTATTGTACAAAAAATTGTAATTCCAACAGATTTAACGATAAATGGCATCCCATACATATATAGTATACATATAGACTATTGTATCTTAATCATTTTTATTCCTCATATCGTCTCATAACGTCATATTTCCTCAAAAGTAACACAAAATACTATTTTAAATCGTTACAACTGTGGACAGGAGCATTCCATGTTTTTGTGGCAGTTTACTGTGAAAAGTTCCTCAGCAGGCACCAAACCTCGTAAAATACATGGCTACAGTCAAAGTGCTGACGTCGGGGAGAGAGCTGCATTCCATTTTGATGAACAATTATGCAGGAAATGGAGGGCAGATACCCTAGACCAGATGACTTGGGAGAAAATAAACTCTGAGCCTCATTTAGAAGCTTTACAGATGGGATTAAAATCAATGAAAGAAAAAGTAAGCAAGGTCACATACTCAATGCTCCCTCAATACTAAGTGAGGACCCCCCCCCCCCTCCAATAAAGGAATCGGAATTTATTGATGTGCATCTACTTTTTGTGTTTTAAATGTCTGCAAAGTTGGACAACATTCTTTGCATCGGTTTTTGAGGAGTTGCGCTGACAAAGTTTTCACCTCTATATTGATTACTAGTATGTGGCCGAAAATCTAAGTTGAAAAGTGCAGAAAATACCGGAAAATTAAAAAAAATCAGAATTTCCTCATTATATGCACATTAACACATTGTGTCCTAAATTAACCAAATTTTATGCAGCAATTTAATGAGAAATTAGGCCGAGCAAACCGTTCATCTCTACATTCAAGAAATGGCCAAAAATCTAAGTTGAAAGGTGCTGAAATTCCCCGAAAAAACAAAGGAATTGGATTTTCCTCGTAATAATCACATCTACACATTGTGCTCTAAATATCTGCAAAGTTTGACCAAGTTCTTTCCATCGGTTTATGAAGAATTGCACTGACAAAAAAGGACTGACGGGCTGCCCGACTGACACACTGCCTGACGGACGGGTCAAGAAATTATACCTACCGCAACTCGTTGCGTTGGGGTATAAAAATGTTCCAAACGGAGGGAAACAATTCGACAGAAGCAAAACCAATAGCAGCCATTAAGCGTCAAAAACATCAAAATGTTTTAGCTTAAAGTTCATACGAAACAGTTCACAACACTAGGATTTTACTTTTAAAACATAAAGATTGGTATGAAAGAGTGTTAAATTACGTTTGGTTAAAATTAATACTGTAGAACAACAATCTCATTGCTTGTTTTTTTATTTATACGTATATGATATATGATGTAACCCCCCCCCCACCCCCCCCCGTTTTCCCTAAAGAAACACAGGGATATTGAAGTTTATAATAAACATTGATCTATAAATTGTCGGCGTATTTGAATGCACACTTCTGCAATCATAAACAAGAAATCTCATAAAAATAATATGGAGAAATAGGAGGTTTATGACGACATCATTGTACTTTTGCTGTCACAAGAAACGTGATTTTAAAAACTTACCAGCATTACAAGTATGCACGTGAATATATCTGTGCTGTAATGTTACAGTACTGATACTTCTACAACAGATTGAGTAACTGCAGTTTGAAAATACTCATACAGTGCGTGCATAAGATGATCCGTTGAAAAGAAATCCATGCCCCCATTGCCCATTGTTTGCGAGTCTGAACCTAAACAATTTTAAGAATCAAATATTTTTACAGTTAAACATTCTTTTTAGAATTTAATCTTTGTTGAAATAAAGTTTAGAAAATTTAATTTTTATATACCTACAGAAACGTGGATTACATATATAGCTAGAATTAATTGCGTTTAAAAGTCCGAGGCTAACTTTTTAAAATTATTACGATATATATAAAAGAGGCACATAGTACAGTGTTATGTATAAATGTACCGACTTTGGTAAAAAAAAAAAATACGGGATGAGAAAGAGTCAATGAGAAAGGGTTAGCCAAAGAACTGAGTATAAGGAATAACTGAGTGAGGAGAAGGCGGGAGGTAGCGATTTCATAGAATCATTTCATTTGCATAAACAGTTAATAAATGACATCATTTATCCTTAGGTGTAGTTTCACTTTCACACACCGCTGTCAATCCAATCCAGATCTACTTATATATGCGCGTGCTACAGATCGATAATCGATAGTGCTCATATTCTGATCGTTCTTAAAAAATTATTGGAAATTTAACAAATTATATTTTTGTGTTAGAAATTTATTCAACTGTATGCTATTTGAAAGCTTCTGTATTTATATATTACTCGAGTACAGAAGTTCTGCTTTTCTTTGGCCATCGTTTTTTTTTCTCCCCTCTCGCTCATTTTATTATCTATTAAAATGTAGAAGGATGACAATAAATTACACGGATAAAACATGCTAAAATCTTGCAAACATGCAACAGGATGATAAAAGACAAACACTATCTGGTTTGAAAATCATATACACATGCAAAATTTTGGTAAAGACAATGCTATTTCTTAAAAATTACGCTGCATAAAACATGATCGGCTATATAAATAAAGTACTGAATGTAGCGAGTGGGTCTTATTGACGTCATAAGCAAAGGGCGATAAGCCGCGCTAGTTGAAGTTAATCTTCGCAGTCAAGTATCTTCAATCGACTCTGCTGCCTCCAACTTGCGTAAAAAATCCAAAATGTTATTTCAGACTGATTAATGTTGCTTAGATGAACTCGTTTCCGTATACAACCCAAAATACTCAGGACATTGTTTCGTATGACCTTTAAATAACAATGCTGGACAGTCTACCAGATCAAACTTTGAGTATGCTCTCATATGCAGAAAATGTTTTGGGGATCACTAAAACAAGCTAATTGATTATTCAAAGAAGTGTGGTCCCCCGCTTTCGGTGTCTTTGTGAGCGAAATGTCATTTTTTATGACATAATGTGTCTAATATAAACACACTAATCATATGTCATTAATTTAGAAACTATCACTGAAGTTGATTATTTTTCAAAATAAGGTAAATTGTGAAGGTCAGGGTCACGGGGGAAGAAATCGGAGCATGCTCGGAAATATCTTGTCACAGGTAAAGCCCACTTCAAATATGAAAGCCCTCAATCAGAGCATCACTCGGCCTTTTCCGTCAAGTCGAGAAAAAACCTCGCATGTAGACGTATGAATACAACGCTTTTCATGGTGAACTTTTGAATCGCATCCGGCGTAGTACATACTACGCATAACAAAATACTAACAAAATGAAATAATTTCGCTGCCATTGTTATTGCCAATTAAATATCAGATACTTTAAAGTTACCTGTTCTGTATTTATGCTTTATGTTTTGGTGGAGAAAAGATTTGTTATTTACCGTATTTACTCGCCTTTAAGTCGGTCCGCCTATAAGTCGGTTGAATTTAATAGTCATGTATCAGAGGGACTGACCTCATATAATTCTATTTTGTTTATAACTCGCTTATAAGTCGGACAAAGAGTTTTGGACCAGAGATTAACTCCCGAAAAACTGACTTATAGGCGAGTATATACGGTAAACAATCTTCACACGTGGTATCACATGTAAGCAAAGATGGTGACGTTCGAAGATTGCTTAGAATTTGCTAAGGAAAAACTGGAATCTACGTATTGAAAGAAAAGCTAGAAAAGCTCTCCGAAGTTTTATCCCGACTGGATATGGTGAAAACGTGATATATCATATGCTTCAATTTATGATGCAAATAAACTCCACAACTTTGCCAGTTGTGATAGTTGCTGCCCCCTTTAATGCCATCGTGCAAGATCAACTTATGGGCCTTAAAAAGAAAGGCAAAGAGGCCTGTTTTTTTGGACGTTCAAGGTACGGAAGTTATGACCTATCACATCAAAGTGAAAAGATTAGAACAATTTTCAGTCCAGCACAATGTCTTGATTTAGCTATAAAGCTTGAAATAGCTATATAGGTTAACATGTACCTTGCAAGAAATATCAACTTCTACGCCGGGTTGATCATTAGTAGTAAATGCAATATTCTGTTTTTCCAGACGTAGAAAAAATCCTCTTCGTTTTATTTTTAAAAATATATTTCAATTTTCAGAACTATCCAAAATAGAGGGAGGTCCAATCAAGAGAATTCTCAAAGGCATTCTTTACAAACAGGAGGAGAGGCACCTACAATGCCATGCAGGATTGCGAAGAATGGGAATCTTCCAAGATTTCTTCGTTCATTAAAACAGTGGCGAGTACCGTGTAACATGAAACAGATACCGGGGTATGAAATAACTGCTCCAAAAAAAGCCAGATATATCAGTAAAAAGGTCCCTTATCAAATAGTTTAAAATGCAGGAAAAGCTATCTTTGTAAAACCTTGTACCCCGGATCAAGATATAAGATTAAAATAGGAAAAAAATCCAATTTTATTTATGTACTCTCGAAAACTTTTTTCTTCTGTGATTATTTTTTATGTCCTTGTTTCTTTCAATTTAATTAATTAACTAATTATGGCTACATCCATTTAACAGGATCGGATGCATAACATTTTACAATGTTCATTTATTAGTTTACTACTGTGAACTATAAAACCTACCTGCACCCAAAAGATGGACTGGCCTCTCATTTGGCATCTAATATGGCTCCAAACCAATTTTCAACTGGCATCAAAAGTTGGCCTGGGCTCAAATTTGGCCGCTTTCAAGATTTATTCGCTTCATCCTAAAAATCATCTTTTTCAGGATTTTATCGATTTGATTGATTTTTATTTGGTTTCAGTTTTTAAAAGTTAAAAGATAAATGATATATTTCTGTAAATTTCTTAAAGCTCATGTTCTACAAAGTGTCTGGCTTATCTTATTAACAGGAGGATATGGAGATAACGAACAGTATTCAGTCTCGAAGTCCATATAACAATACAAAATAAGAGCAGAGCAAACACGAACCCCCGAAACATCAGAGGTAAGATCAGGTGCGATGGAGGAGTGAGCATCCCCTGCCGATCGGTCCCACCCGCCGTGTGCTCCTTGTCATGATCGGGAAAAAAGGAAAAAATCCACCGTCAATTCTGTGTATAAGTAATGGACAAACAATTAGTATGAAAAAAAAACGTCAGTCAGAGTTGGACCCAATGATAAATCGTTTTTGCTGACAAGGTCATTGTATCGACCATAGAACTTACGAAATGATGACTTTAAACGAGACTGCTGATATTGTTGTTTCATCAACTTGCTTGTTAATGATTTACTTCGTTTTAGAAATTGTTCGTACGTAGAGCATGCTTTTGCGCATCGAATCAACTGAGATATATACACTCCGTATGCAGGTGATGAAGGTATATTGCTGCAAAGGAAGTTAATTGACGATAAAAAAGTTAAAGTAATAACGTTTATTGTACATTTTGTAAGTCACTTATGTTTTAGTATCTTTAGGAGAAAGTATACAGTTTCTGTATGATTGATAATATGCTTAATTTTTTTAGATCAAAAAATATCTAGTGGCACTGTTTCATTTGTGGACTGAAATTAGGCCGGCAGCTAAAAACCTGGACACCATTTAGTATATGTCGTCAAGGTAATTTATTAAAGGACAAGGTAGGGTAAGAGCAGTATTTTGTCCCCCAAGTTTGGGTGTCTTTCAGAATGATCCAACAGTCTATCCATAAAAAACTGTTGTCACCCCTGCCACAAAATGAGTGTTGATTTAAAATTTACTATATACAGGGGTCACAGTGAGTTCAGGAAATAGGCCAAGTTTCTAAATATCTCATTTTTAGACAATTTTCATTAAGTTTACAACACATTTTCTTTCGGAAAACATAGAGCACACACTTGCCTATCTACCAAATTTATATATTTTATACACTGATAGCAGATGCAGTTTATGTGTTAAAATCTCAGATAGGCAAGCTTGTGCTTTATGTTTTCTGAAAAGAAGTGTATCCCAAATATGATGAAATTTCAACCGAATTTAGGAAATTCAGGAAAATGTCTTTTCTGCACCATCTAGTGGCTTGAATCCAAATTAATGCTTGTTTTAAAGTAAGCATCATCTACACTTTTTAACTACAAACTATCACAATTTTACCAGTGTTCTGATTTTAATATCAAATAAGGGGCAAGATTCGGCTGTTTCCCTATCTTGTCCTTTAAGAAATTACATTTACATGTAAGCATCTAAATAATAAATATCAGTAAATATTTTACATATGCCATTCAAGGCACAAACACCCTACCCTTGAATCTGATAGGGAAAAAACTTTACTTATATGTATGGAACTTTACTTTTATTCATATTTCATAACCATGAATTAATCATAAAATATTAATTAATAATCGCATTCTAAAGTTCAGAACTTTTTATTGATGTATCGCAGTCCACAGAACATCCAGTGGTTTGTGGGTTTTGCATAACACAATAGGAGACAGAACATCCACGATGGTAATGGAAAAAGAGGGTGTCCTGTTAAAGTGCTCGGGGAATAGAAGGCCATTCTGCACAAAAAGAAATAGGTGAAAAAAATTCAGAAAATGCTTGATAATAACATCACTGAACAAAGTAAAAGATCCTGGTCTGCTCCTTTGTTATTGGATGGAAAGAAAGATAAAACCTGGAGGTTTGTGTAGTTTATAGGCAACTAAATAAGGCTACCAGAAAGGATGCAGATCCGTCACACCGAATTGACGAATCCCTTGATTCTTTAGCTGGTGTTTCATGATTTAGTAACGTTGACCTTGTGTCGGGATTCTGGCAATGTAAAATGGAAGAAAAAGATAAGCCCATAACTGCATTTTCAATACAGTACGCTGGCCTGGCAATCGATAGGTTATGAATCATATCTTAAATTGTCATTCCATATAAACAAGTTTCTATTTTTGGTTTTGGAAGAATTATTGTTTCTATCTGCACAGTTTTCAGCGTTCTTCAAGGAGGCCCTCTATTGGGGTGTCTCCCATTTATTATTGATGACAATACCGCCCAGTTAAGGCGCGGGCTGGAGAGGACGGGTGTCCTGCAGGTATGTTAAGTTTGTGGGAAATGTCGATATACATTGTAATAACAAATAACTTGCCTTATTTCCAATGTATGTTTCCAATGATGTTCACAACTTTCAGCTCATTGAAGGAACGAACATTAAATACTTGTACACTATGGAAGGGAATTACCGCCAAAAGTCTATGTATCTTGCTTTTATTCTTATTATGCCTACTTCTTTATGCTTTGTTATTATTGTAATTATATGTCACTTTATTGTTTTCATATTCGTCTTTATTACATTTCACTTTGACTTTTTTCCTTCTTCATTTTGTCTTTACTTCTATGTTGCTTTATTCTTGTAAATTCATTCTACTTTCTTTCAAACTTAAACAGTTTCTTAAATAAATTATTAGCATTATCTCTACTACGAATGTTAATTTAATCACGCTAACAATGAAGCATATTCAATGAAGACGAATGGAAGTTGTCAAACCGTCAAAATTTAGTGCCGCATTATAACGCTAGGTGGTGGTGTGTCACTTCAGTGCTGGTAAAATTAGGTAAGCAAACCCGGGTCGGGTTATTTGAGATTCTTCAATATGCCTTAATACTTTATCAATCGAACTTCTGAAGGCCGGATCCGGTCACCCGATACAATGATGGAAACTCCATATTTATTTTCTCTGGGCACACAGGAATAGCGGCCTCTTTTTTTCAGACATAACTTTATAATATACTGAATAAGTTCATTAAAAGGTCGACCCACTTTTTGTAAGAGTAAGGGTCAAATAAGTTAATGTAGTACGTGTAGTAGGAAGGAAATTTAAATTTGATTCTATAAAGAAGTGAATCTAACATAAACCCCCCCCCCCCCCCCCAAATAGGACGTCGGAAGCTAATTGAACTTTGGGGGGGGGGATTAAATTTTTTTAAACCTTTAAAAAAAACCTGACAAGCAAAAAAAATTTTTAAAAAAAAGGTCTAATGTCCATTTTCCAACACAAAAATCCTATTTCGTGAGGGTGGGGGGGGGGGAAGGTTAACTTCAGTGCAAAATTTTTTTTATTTCCAAATTCCACCACTGTCCCCCTTTTAAACCTTTACTGCATCGTGTCCATGGAAAGTTGGGGGGGGGGGGGGGGGGTAAACCTACGCAGGAATGTTCAATGTCTATACTCAGTCTATCTTTGGAAAAAAGTGGGGTAAGCCCACCCCCCACCCCGGTTCCGAAGTTATGTATTTTCAAGTTTGGACAATTTCCTGCGGTTTATTTTGCGCTTGTCTAGTTGTTTTTAGTGAATGGGTAGCTTGAATATTTATTCTCTTGTTGCCTCCCTCCCCACTTTCAAAAACGATGCTACGTCACTGTTCTCTCGCCTGAAAAATATAAATCTGCTAAAGTTATTTGTTGGATATTTGAATTTCAGTTTAATTGATATAAAAATATTAAATATTTTGATACTATTTAACCCTTACAAATTGGGTTGTTTTTCAGAACCTTCCACTGAACTGAACTTTATTTCACGACAGATAGTAACTGCTGATACGCGTGATTCTAGGGACGGGGTTTGCAAAGGAGTGAGGAGCGTTATGGGTAAGCAGGCGCGGATCCAGAATTTTTTTCCAGGGGGGGGGGGGGGCAACCAAGTAAAAAAAAATAAATTCCCAGAAATTTATTGACAAGCATAAAAAAAAAAAAAAAACCTAAACTCGCTCAAACGTCAAAATT
>NW_026929584.1:0-39204 GCF_032062105.1 Saccostrea cuccullata | reverse complement strand
TTATGAAAAATTTTAAATCTAATGTGCAACTCAGCAAAGTGTCGTCTATCATCGCTAAAAATTTAAGCTTTCTAGCTAATGTCGTTTTTGAGTTTACTTATGGACAAGGAGACCCTCTAAAAATCACTGAAAGGGCAATAACTTCCGACCGGAAGTGATTTTTTTCAAAATTGAGATGGGGGTACGAACTTCAGATAGAAACACATAATCTCTGAAAATTTGAACAAAATCGATCGAGCCATCTTCGAGAAATCTTCTGCACAAAAATTGTAAAGAAAAAAAAGAATAATAAAAGTGAAAAGGAAAAAATAGAATAATAGAAGGGTCTTCCGTTGGAGACGGAAGACCCTAATAAGAAACAGAGTAAAAACAATATGTTCCCCAACTTCGTTTGGGGAACATAATTATGTCCAGAAAAGGGTGATCATAATGTTGTCAGAGATTACATAGAAAGGTCTTTGAATGCAGAAGAAGCCAATGAGGAATAGAACCATTTATTACCAGAAGAGGGTAAGAATTACTTGGATTACCCTGAAAGACCTTTGACTAGAGAAGAAGTCAAGTTTATAGATGATAAGAGAAAACAGTTGTCAGAAAAAAATGTTATTAAAGACACATGATTTTTAGCCCACAAAACCATTGGAGAAGATACAAGGATTAATGGAGGAAGTCCAAACTGAACTCTTGGAGGACATTAAGGAGGAACAGGACCTTTAGCTGAAAAAATTCCTGTCAATGAATTTTTTTCATATTTTTTATATTACTAATTTAATGTGTACTTAACATTTTAAAATGGTCCTGTCATGGGATTTCTTGACTTATTTAAAAGATATCGCCCCACAAAAACCGCCCTGTTTAGAGTTTGTATGGAGTTTATAGATACTTCATGTTTACGAGCCCATAACGGAGACCATAATGCGAATTTTTACGCACAAACGATAAATATGATAGATAACACTATATGCTCAAATATTTCAGAATATTCATGGTGTTTAAATTATCTGAAAGCAATTGTTTTAATCTTATATAGTATTTGGGTAGGATAATTTCTGCATTTTTTAAGGCAGCTTCAACGACAAAAACCTCATTTGGAATAAAATCTGTCAATAAATATTTCTAAATTTACGTTTGAATATCAGTCCTTCATCGTAACTATTTACTGCATAAATGTCACAGGGTGAAGCTTACCTCAATATCGCACAGGACATCGTTGAATTTGACGTAAGCATGAGAAAAACGCTTCACGTTTGTATTTTCCGAGTGCGGGAAATCAATTGTGACGTCACAAGAAAACATAAAAATTCAAAAATATCTAAATAGAGAGAATATCTGCTACTAAACACGAAAAATTATTAATTAAAGAAAATCTGCTTCAGAAATTTTTCACGATACATTGACTGTGACCTTTTTATTATGAAATAAAACTGATCATGACGGGTGTGTACTTGATCTCGCTGCACTGAGAATTTTTAAACACTACGTTTATGACGTCACTAACGTCAGACTGCAGGGTAAAGAGAAAAAAATGTGTGGATTGGGCAACTTCACAATATCTAAATGATGGCAAGATTTTAAAAAATTTTATTAATAATAATTTCTAAAATTAAATGTTTTAAAAACGAATTTAGAATAAAATTACGCAAGAAATGTTGATTTTAACAACGTTTATCATGTATATCATTACCGATTATGACGTAATATGTCTTTTTAGTCATGTGACATGTGTCCTGTCTCCCCTTAAGGCTTATTATGAGAGTAAATTTCCAGTGTTTGTTTATTATAAAATTATGTATTCTGTCAAACTAATTCCCATTTCCATTTGTTGTGCCTTAGACCATTTTTAATTGACCTTATGGTAAAGATTGTGATACACACTCTGATAGTCATCTATGATGTCTCTATGATGTTTACCTCAAAAGTTGGAATCAGGGTATTTGTGTTCAAAGAGCTGAATAGTCCATGAGGCACAGGGGGTGGTGGGTACCAATTTGGGTGAATAAACTTTTTAGTGATATTTGGTAAGGTATACACCTAACTTGTGAGAAAATGTATGATAGCATCAAATCTATTGTGGCTTCAATGCTGGAGACACAGTTATTGCCCTTTATTTGCTCAAATTAGGTATTTTGAGCTAAATATATTTGCAGCCTGCAAAGTATTTGTCACACAGTTGCCAACCATGATAGAAAGTTCTACCAGAATTTCTCCGAGATATGATGAACATATTAAAAGAGCATTAACTGAGTTACTAGCCTTAATTCTAACCAAAATTGCATATTTTTACCACTTTTATTCAACAATAACATGTACCTAAAAAATTTATATAAAGAAAAAGATAAGTACCAACACTCATATACTAGTTTAGTTATTCGTCCGTCGGTAACGACGATGACAACTGTCTCATCTTTGTGGGGGGAGTGGGATGACCTGGACAGTGGGTGCGGAGGTGACTGGTCAGGCCGATTCTCTCACAAGTAGATGATGGAGTTTTCCTTCTTTGTAAATCCAGTCCAGTGTCCAGTGACTGGTTGATGGGAACCTGGGAAGTCTGTTGATGGCTTCTTTGTTGATGGTAGACTGGCAGATCAGAACGCCATTGAAATATTCTGCCCTCCGGTCGAGTATCTTTTCCTTCTCTGTGATGAGTGTTAAACCGTCATTACTGAGGAGAGTGGATGAGCTTGATGGAGTTGGCCCGTAGACTTCCCCAAGTCCAATTGCAAAGTTAAAGTTCTTCCTGGGCCTGTCATGAGATTCGGCGTAGCGTTGGATCTCGTCAGCTTTAGCATTCAGCCAGGAGTCCTACATATCCCGAAGCGTTTGCTGTACTATGCTGCGAACTTTCCTCAGAGCGTCTTTATGGCTGTGGAGTAGGGATCATCTATATGAGCCTTGTTGTCATCTCCCTCGGGAGATGACACATTAAGATTGTATGCCGGAAGTGAAGTCCTAGTGTAAGCCTCCATTAATTCATCGGGAATCCTCCATGTTTTACAATATCTCAAGTGAGAATCTACACAAGGAGTTCCAAGTAGCCTATAAACTGGTTTTCTTTTAGAAGAACTAGCTAAGAAGTGTGTGATCTACTTTCGATTTAGGCTTATTTGAAAGCCAAGGAAAATTTAGAAAAGAAGTACGATGCTTATTGTCATCTCTCACGAGAGATGACACGTTAAGTTTGATTTCCTGATGTGAAGTCCCAGTGTAAGCAGCGATTTTTCAGTCTGCAATCCTCGGCTGACTCCACTACGCTATATTCAAAAAGTGCGAGGCCACCCGAAGATCACCGACTGCTCAGTTTGACGCGATGATGCATTTTTAGTTTTCTAAATATAGAGATGTAAACAACGACCGATCTGCCTTATTAGTGTGATAAAGAAAACAAGCTGCAAAGAAATCATACAGAGACCAACACATGTGCACAATCGCCTGAATAATGGGGTTTTCCAAAATATACACTGTATGTTCTTATATGTAAAGTCTTCTTGGCTATTACCTAAATGATGGCCAGAACTCGATAGAATCTTCTAACTAGGTCAGCGCGTGTGTAAAGATCCTCTGCAGCCGAAGCGTGGATCCAAGAATTCACAGAAAAGCAACATCAAATAAAAACATTCACATAAGTAATCGCATTACTGACTAATAAGAATTGATGGTGAAAACTTCAATTTTTTGGTACATTAATCATTCTATAACGCTGTGTCATTTTTAAAAAGTCTGATTATAAAATCAAATGCATTGAGAAATTAAAAGCACAAATTATAAGCGGATACATTAATGTCTATAAAAAAACTACAGACATTGAATGAAAGATCACAAAGAATGATTATGAGTATTTTCTTTCATGTTTTATCTATTCTTTTTAAGGATTTATCATGATTAAAGAACTTGCAATCATTTTCTTTATGCAGTTTTAATTGCATAAATGTCAAAAACATCTTTGATTCACCCCTCCTATATTATTGAAATGAAGACCAAATTATAATACATAATAGTATATGATTAGTATGCACATAAAGTTTACTAAAACACAAAAAAAATACACGCACTGCATGTGAATTTGGACGGCCACTAATGGCACAATACTCTATAATCCGAAAATAGCCGTAAGTTCGGGGTTGGCAAATGAGAACTTTTCTCTGATAATTTGTAAATGCTTGATAGCTGATAGCATTTAAATGTTATTACTTACTTATGCTTAAAAGCATGTGAACGTTGGGTAGGGGCCCAAAGCCACACAAAAAATGATTTAATTAAATATTATGTATATTTTGGACCAAAAAACTGTGAGTCTGGGCACTGTAGCAACCTCTAATGATAAAACGCCGCTTAATGATACAAATAGCATTAAGCGTTGCAATTGCAACGTTAAATGCCATAAGTCATTGCATTAATAGCTGACATCATCAACCGCTAATGATAAATCGCCGTTTAATGACAGAATTATATCATTAAGCGTCACAAATGCAGTGCAACACCGACGCCTAATGCAACAAGCAAATATCGACATATTCGACGCTTAATGATACACACCGGTGTATCATTAAGCGTCGCAGTTGCAAACCTTAATGATAAAAAATTTCGAAATTGCTAGTTATATCTAAGAGAAACACACATATATCTTTCCTGAACAATGAGATATCACTTGTCAAAATATCTATATATGCTCTTGTGCTATATAAATGGTAATTTTTAAAGTTTTACTGTGTTTTCTATCTAGTCAAGGGAGTATCGTGAAGCCAGAGACAGATTTTCAGATAGCTAAAAAAAGGAGATACAAACAAAGGGATAAATAAAATGATATTCAAATCCTTTTAAAAGAACCATTTTTTAAAACTGAAAATACAGAAGCTAACAATCTATTAAATAACTTTTAATTTGATACAATGAATTTAATACTCAACCTTAAAAATATAGAATATATTGAAATATTCCAAACTTTGTATTTTAGATTTTATATATAGCTTAACACATGTCACTGTTAGTTTCAGTACGGTGGTATATTTAGGACACGTAATTATTTTTTTAAAGATACCAGGGAAAAGTTTATCTCGTAAAAACGAGATATTATCTTGTGAAAACGAGATATTATCTCGTGAAAACGACATATTATCTTACGAAAACGAGATATTATCTTGTGAAAACGAGATATTATCTTGTGAAAACGAGATATTATCTTGTGAAAACGAGATAATATCTTGTGAAAAACGAGATATTATCTTGTGAAAACGAGAAATTATCTTGTGAAAACGAGATATTATCTTGTGAAAACGAGAAATCATCTTGTGAAAACGAGATATTATCTTATGAAAACGAGATAATATCTTGAGAAAACGACTTATTCTCTTGTGAAAACGAAATAATGTCTTGTTAAAACGATATATTAGAGAGGTTGAGATTTTAAACGTGTACGCGTACGTGTACGTGTACGGATAATTAGACGTACACGTACACGTTTTCGTATTTTGTCTGTTGAGATTTTAATGACGTGTAACGAGAACGTGTACGATTATTTCGCGCACTTTATTTTCGATGTCTTCAGAAATGACGTCATTTTCGTCTATGACGTTTCCGTAAATAATGGCAGATGCTTTGGAAATTGCTTGTCTATGTGAAGACGATGATTTGCTGCTCATCTCTACAATTAAGGAAGACGATGTCAAAAGTCAACAGCTAAATCTAGAAAATTTATCTGAAGAAGCGTTTTATTCATTCTTTCGATTTCAAAAGAATGATATTTCTCGACTTTGCGAGGCACTGTCCCTTCCAGACAAATTCGTATGCCCGAATGGTACTCGGGTGGCTTCTACAGAGGGTGTCATGATACTGCTTCGGCGCTTGTCATATCCGAATAGGCTTGATGACATGAGACCATTGTTCAACCGTTCGAAGTCAGAACTTTCATACATTTCAAATACTGTTTTGGATTACTTGTACCACAAACATTCGGGTAAATTTAGTGACCTGAATCAAAGTTGGCTGGACGAAGAACACCTTCGAATGTATGCTGATGCCATATCAGATATTGGTGGACCTCTCCCCAACTGCTGGGGTTTCATAGATGGAACCTGGGGTTTCATAGATGGAACCGTCAGGCCGATATGTAGACCTTCGACGAACCAAAACTTAGTCTACAGTGGACACAAAAGGGTGCATGGATTAAAATTTCAATCTGTAGTCATACCTAATGGTTTAATCGCAAACATGTATGGCCCTATAGAGGCAAAGCGCCATGATTCTGCGATGCTACGTATGAGTGAACTACTTCCAAAACTTGAACAATGCATGACAATGAACGATGGTACAGTATTTTCTCTTTACGGCGATCTTGCTTATCCGTTGCGTGTGCACCTTATCACACCTTTCAAAGGAGCTGTTCTCAGCAATCAGGAAAGAATATTTAATTGTAGAATGTCAAAGCTCCGTTCTAGCGTTGAATGGACATTCGGAAAAATCCTCTCTCTGTTTGCTTTCGTTGACTATAAGAAAAATCAGAAACTATTTTTACAACCTGTGGCAAAGTACTATCTTGTAGCATCATTGCTCACAAATTGCCACACCTGTCTGTATGGTAGTGTTACGAGCGAGTACTTTAATCTTCCACCTCCTACACTTGAGGAATACATGGCATAAAGTGTATGTGATATCGCTGTACATTTTACGAACGGTTACATGGTTCTATTTATTCTAAAACAATGTATGTATATTGAAATAAAATTCTTTCGTTGTTATGCTTTTTATTGATTTCTTGTTCATGTTTTAAAAACATCAAGGAAATTTTAAGCATTTACATCGTATTTTATTACATGGCTAGCTAATTCCTATGATGATCTATTTAAATATAAATTATATAAATATTTTGAGAAAAGCTAGGTAAATGCTTAAGATAATCCATTTATTTATTTAAACATTTTGAGAAAAGTTCTAACATCATTGTGGTCTGCTGCTTTTCAGTCTCCAATCTTTGAAGCCTCTCCTGTTTCTCCAGTTCAAACCGCTCCTTCTCCAAATTTAGCTGCTCTCGACGGAGTGAAAATTCCTCATCTCTGGATTGTTTTTCCGTCTCTGCTTTTTCTTTCAAAAAGGATATCACACTTGAACACTTTCTAGGCATTTTACTGTTATTTCGCTGGTCCTCGTCTAAGTAAAAATCAAAACAAAATAATCGATTAAGACATACATATATCATCAACGGAAAATAATTTTTCATTCAAGAGATTTTTTTACCTTGTGATTACGCGAGACTAAGAAAGTCGGTAGGTTCCAGGTAGAAAAATATTTTAGCTGGCGGCCGCCGATAAATAGATTAACTACATATATGTAGATTGAATAGTTAACCTGCGGTCTTGGGGACCGCCAGAAGTTATATGGGTGCCGCCAGTTATTTAAGTGGCGGCCGCCAGAATATTTTTACCTGGCTCTAACCAGCTTCCTTGCAAGAAATTAATTCTCGTAAAATAGTAAAAAATTTATACAGCAATTACTTCAATTTGCTAAAAGTTTGTCAAAAGAGTAAATGTCGAGACGTCAGTCTCGCAAAAATTTAGTGATCATACATAAAGATTGTTAACATACCATTTTTAAAGTTATTTCAGTTAATGGACTTTTATATCAAAAGCAACTAGCTAGTATGAATTTATCCTTGGATTTGAACGGAAGAAATAATTATGTAAAACACAACTATATGTAAATGGCAACGTTCACAGAGATTTATCTTAATTATATGAAATAAAGTTACAAGAACTGTATGCGCATGTAAACAAAAAATATATTAATTACGTCATTCTCTCTCTCTCTCTCTCTCTCTCTCTCTCTCTCTCTCTCTCTCTCTCTCTCTCTCTCTCTCTGAAAAAAAACCTCACCACTTTTGGATGGTGTCAGGTTCTCGAGTGCCCGTTTACGAAGACTCTTGCACATGCTCTCTTCTTTTACTGCTTTGGATTTATCTTCCCTTTTTTTCTCCTCTTCATCGTTCGCTAATTCTATTATTTCATCCAAAAGCATTTCTTTCTCTCCATAGGTTTCATCTACACCAGATCTACAGTGATAATAACATTGCAAAAATACAATGTGTTAATGATTTCAAATTAAAGTCTAAAAAGTAAATTCAAATTCTGAGTTAAGAAACAATATATTTAGATACGTAGAACTTCTAAAGTTCTGTACATTACAGGTATGAAATGAACAGGAATAAAGACAAGCTTATTACATAATAACAATGTACATTCTTAACATGCTTAATTTAGATAATTTGCTGCATACTTTTTGAGAGAGGAGCTGTTAAACTTCTTCCTTTGGTCTATAAGAAGAAGAGTCCTTTCTCTAACCCTTCGTGCATCGATATTCCGGGACATAACTGATGAAATATCTGCCCATTTGCCCCTTTCTTTGAAAGGGTTCCTGCTGATAACCTCTCTAAAGACAAGTTAGAACAAAAAAAAAATGATTTACTTAACTAAAACTTTAAAAATATATATTTATATTTTTCAGACAATGTATTACATTTATCAATTCCTTTTTAAAAAAATTAGTGAAAGTAAAAAACACATAGATTAGAAACTTAAATAAATACGGTAGAAAAATTATTTCAAGGGTAAAAATAAAAATTTTGGTAAAACACATCTTTGACATTTGTCTAAAATGTTACAGTAGTAAAACTTAGGTATGTTTTTTCTGTTCGTTAGAAACTTGAATTGTTTTCTTTTTTAACTTTAAGTAATTCTTACCTCAAAAGTTTTATGTCGTCTTGCTCTGAAAACCTAAATTGTTTTTTCCTTCCCGAATCCATGGTTAGATATACACCTTTTTGCACGTGATTGACTGAATGTACATATAACAGGCCCAATATCGGCTGAAAAAAAATCGTGGAAACCATTTTACTTAAAAGTACATTTAGAAATTGAACTTGAAATGTTACCTTTGAAAAGATTTAAGTATATATGTCATGTATATGATCCATATTCGATATATTCCGGAAAGCTTCTATTAATGTACTGTAGTATGAAAATACGATGCGCTTTCTAAGTGTGCGACAGCTACGCAAGTTAGTAAACTGTTACCCCCCCCTTTTTTTTTTAGAGTTTGAGGTCCTGGCCAATCAAAGTTTCACTGTTTACCAGGAGGTAAGAGATAAATATAATTTTAAGTTTAATTACTAAACGTTGGGAAAGTTAACTCCTGTTTGGATGTTTTGCTTCGCGAAAAAAAATCAGTAATAAATACCCCCACCCCCCTCTAGTGCCACTTAACTTATTGGTATTTTTAAAAAGTAGGAGATAATTGGAACTGAATAGTAAAATAATAAAAAAAAAATGAAAAGTAAACCTCATACAAGTAATAAAATCCCTGCTAAACGTGTCTTCATTTAGTGAGAGGTGATCGGGGTCTTTATTTCAACATTCAAGTTTTATGACACCATTTTGACTTGAGTTTGTAAATAAAACAACTTTAAAACACGTAGTTATGAAACTAAATATCCCGAATAAAGTATAACAATCAAAATTTCATACATGAATAGACGTATTTTTCTTATAAAAGCTACAAGTTTGTACTTACGTGTAGACGCCGCCCTACAAGTTTCAGGAACGTGTAGAGAACTTATCATCACTAAAACTGATGACGTAATACGCGAGGAATTTAGGGGATTCCCCTACTAGACGTACACGTACACGTACACGTATGAAATCTCAACCTCTCTATTATCTTGTGAAGATGAGATAATATTTTGTGAAAACGAGATGTTATCTTATGAAAACGAGATAATATCTTGTGAAAACGAGTTTTCTATTATGTCATGAAAACGGAATACTATCTCGTGAAAACGAGATATTATCTTGTGAAAACGACATATTATCTTGTGAAAACAATATATCTTATGAAAACGACATATTATCTTGTGAAAACAATTAAGTATAATAAGTCGTCTTCACAAGATAATATATCGTTTTCACAAGATAATATATCGTTTTCACAAGATATATTATCTCGTTTTCACAAGAAATTTTCTCGTTTTAACAAGATATTATTTCGTTTTCACAAGATAATTATCTCGTTTTTACAAGATATTATCTCGTTTTCACAAGATAATATCTCGTTTTCACAAGAGAATATCTCGTTTTCATAGGAGAATATCTCGTTTTCACAAGATAATATCTCGTTTTCACAAGATATTATCTCGTTTTCACAAGATGAGTCGTGTTAAGGAATCTCATTTTCACAAGATAATAATTATGTCGTTTTCAAAAGATAATTTTTTTCTGGTATTAAAAAAAAATAATTGCGTGTCCTAAATATACCACCGTACCTCAGATATACGTATCGAGAAATAAATTTATAATTTTCACTATAATTGTATTTTTAATCTGATTCGTTTCTCCAGATTTCGATGAAGAGAGACATCAATATTGACTATCTATGTTTAAGTTTATTAAACACAAAGAATACAAATGAATGCAGTACATTGAATAATATATTATTTTGAGAAAAGGTTCATTCACCCTTCATTTGTTATCAGTTTTACTTGAATACATTTCTGTGGCATGATTATTTTAGAATCAATTTTGAAAACCAGTACATGTATTTAATTGTCAAATTATGAAAAACCATGTCGAATGAAGTTGCGCATGTGAGTTAAGGCTACATATGGAAATTTCTATACAAAATATCTAATTAAATTCCATAATTGCTCTACCCACCGCACAGAAAATGCTAAGACTTGTTTTCTAATACATTCTTGGTACACACGACATGAGATAGCCAGTACACATTATGACGTCATATTATGACGTCATCGACCTGTACTACACAAGTTTATAAGAAACATCAACAAAATCGCTTCGGCGCAAGGGCATACCTTACTTTGTTTTACATAAACAAGGTATCAAAAGACGCAGGATATTCCAAGGATTTACGATATTGCTGCACAAATGTCGGCAGTGCAATTGGTTACTTACTATTCGTGCATTTTTAAGTTTTAACAGGGTAAAAATTCACTGTCCAGGGTAAGTTTCCTAAAATTTTTATCAATTGAGAAAGTGCATAGGATTTGTGCAGCAATTTTATTAATTTTTAGAATATTCACCTTAATATTATACATTGTTTATTTTAAATTAGATAGGATAGGCCCTTGCGCCAACGTGATTTTGTTTATATGATTTAATACCTTGAATGGGAGAGAACAATGACGTCATAATATGACGTCATAATGTGCACTTGCATTAATAAACTGTGGGTACTGAGTATGTATCAGAAAATCAATTTGAACCTTTTCTGTACATAAAATATACAAATTATGAATTTTCGTTAGCTTATTTGCATAAAAATATACATATTTAGCCTTAACTCACTTGCGTGGTGAAGCTTACAGTACCGACCGGACACAACCTAACACCAGAGGTTCACGGGTTCGCTCGGGGTCCGCTTCGGGTTCGCTTTCAGAAATTTTGGGACCGCTCCGGGTGCGCTTTGGGTTCGCTCCGGGTTCGCTCCGCGTTCGCTCGGGGTCAGCTCTGGGTCCGCTAGAGCGAACCCGGTGTTCGCTTCCTGGGACCGCTTTACGAACTGATGCGTGAAGCGGACCCCGCTTTAATCTCACCGCCAGTAAGCCCCGCCCCTTGTATATTCCAATACAGTAATGGTATTGTGGATCGATCATTGTTGTTTATGCGACGATGCGGACATGTACACTGTACATGTAAACAGTGACATTATGGAGAACATTGATAAATTTTCTGAAATTAAACTGTTTATTAGACGTAGATTTACATGTACATGAATAATTGATTTCCTTGATTTCTCTATCCCGAGAAATTCAAACTATTTAACAGCGGGTAATAAGGCATTTATTTTTCGTAAGTTATGACGAGAAAACAAAAAAGAAGAGGAAGAAAAGAGTGTTGAATTGATTTTCAGTGTATCGAATGGTGTACATGTACAAGTGAAACTGACGAAAGAAATTTAAACGGAATACCTTTTAAATTCAGGCTTTATATAGTTTAAAAATACATTTGTTATTCCTTACGTTTTGCTAAATCGTAGTTTGAATGTTTACTAAACACGTGAATTATGATATCGCATCTATAAATTACATGTAACCTTTTGTACATCTGATATATTCAGACTTTATTTATAGTAGTTACACATTAAAAGTTCGTAATAAATATTTACCGGACATTTTCTAAAAAAAAAATTTCACTGTATATTAGAGCTTTTTCAAGGTCAAAATTTTGGAGCGAGAATGATTTTTATCAGAATAAAGAAAAAGGCAAATAATAATTGTTCTCCCGACCCGATAAGAATATATAAATATATGCCCCCTATTTCACACACACATTGTCTTTAAAAAATTCTAATTATTTAATTATTGTATTTATGATTTCTCAATTTACGTGTTACATCAAATTATTCAAAATTTACATCAAAATTATTAATCTTCTTAGTCTTCTTCATGTTCTTGGGCATGAAAAAAAATGCGTGTATATAAAAATCTTCCTTCTGGATGCACAGATTGAAGTTATTCCGCCCTTATGGTATTATCAAACTGGAATGAATTCACCAGAATGAACGTGAATTAGACCCAATTCCTGATGATTTATTTATTCTTTCAACTTAGTGTAACTCTACAGTTAGTTTGCGTTACCATCTTTCGAACAACCCACGTAACTATGCATTGTTTAACGCCTTTATTAATTTTTTTTCCCAATAATTAGTCCTAAAACATCTCAAAATTTATAATAGATTATAATTCATATGTTAAAATATCCCTTCTATATTATGTTTCTCTGATTATTCTTTGTCAAGTATAGTAAAGCATTTTGAGAGAATGAAACAATGTACGATTTACTAAATGTCGTGATTAATTAGCGTAATTAATTAGTTCAATTATGTAAATCGCACTTCATCTGAGTATACCCCGATAAACCAAACGTACTTTAAAGCGGTTTGGATTTCTTTCTTTATTTAATAGTAATTGTATAAATTTCCAATTCAACTTTAGATGATGAAATTTTACAATAATTGTCGAAGATCAACTATATTTCTTTTCTCCGCTTTTTGTCAGTAAGAATTGTAACATCAATTGATTTCCATTTTTATGCATTGACTGATGTATTTACCCAATTTATTTAATTAATTGCTTTAATAAAAAAGAAATTAAATATTATATAAATATAAAGTACAACCCGGAGAATTAAAATAAATAATTATTTAATAATATTTTAATTATTACAATAGATTAACAAAGTACATTCACACGTTTTACTTGTATGTACAGTGCTTGGATTTATGTCGAATTAAATCAATACGTTCGATCTTATATCCCAATCGACAGATCAATATGCTATTTTGATTGGTTGATGCGCTGATTGGTTAATCGCTAATCCTGATTGACAGCTCTGTAAAGAAATACACAACCCGCGTTCGCTCTCTGGGACCGCTACTGAATTTGGGGTTCGCTCTCTGGGTCCGCTTCGGGTTCGCTCGGGGTCCGCTACGGGTTCGCTTTGGGTGCGCTCCGGGTTCGCTCGGGGTCAGCCCTAGCGGACCCCTAGCGAACCCGGAGCGGACCCAGAGAGCGAACCCGGGGTCCGCTCTGGGTTCGCTTTCTGTTAGGTTGTGTCCGGTCGGTACTGTATGTTTGTAAAATTCTAAATGACGCAATACTTCATTTTGTAGTCTGTCTGTCTGTCCGTCTATCTGTAAATATTTTTAAATGCTACTACTCCTTTGGTCTGATTTCAATATAACTTAGCACACAAAGATACTTAATTTCTGCGTCGGTTTTTTTATTTTTGCCTTAGTTACTAAAGATAGAAATAATGTAATAAAATTTTACTTATCCAACATTTTTGTCTGATTTCTAAATAACTTAGCTCACATGTAGACTACACTTAAAGATATAGGTATTTGATTTCGATCAATGATGTTGCCGTTGTTACTAAAATAGAAATTTCTGTGAAATTCATTCAAAATGCTACAGCTCTTACAGTTTTAGTCAGATTGTAATATAATGTGGCATGCAAGTAGACTATACTGGCATATACTATTATCAGTTTCGTGTTTTTGAGTGTGTTGAATGACGTTGCCATGGTAACTAAAATTGAAAATTCTGTAAAATTTTATTGAAAGCTATTACTACAGTTATAGTTTTATTGCAATCTTGCCACAAAAATAGACTTAATTAAGGACTGTCATTCTATTTATTGCTTTTTATAAATTTTAAGCCCCAATTGCTACTTTTTTCTTCTTTTATTATAAGTAAGTACAAACGAGTAGAGCTACAGTCTCGACAGAGATATATTTTTTTCTTTCGATATATTAGACTAAATTTACATCTGACTAATATTAAAATGAAATAGATTAAAATAAATAGTTCTTTTTGTTCGGTACAAGAGATACCCTTTCTATTAATGCATGTACTAGTATTCATTTCTTGTACATTATTTCTTTTAGAAAAATGGTCCTTTTCCTAAAAACAATGTTGGAACCTTTTTCTTAATCTTAACCTTGAAATGTAATGAAATATTAGGAATAGGAATTAAAACATAATTACATCAAAGTTTCAAAGTCTTTACTATTTTTAATTAAATTCTAAAGTTTTCACTGTAGTAAATCAAAGTTTCAAACTTTTTACTACAGCAAATCAAAGTTCCAAAGTTTTTACTATTAATAGTAAATTTTAGTTTTAAATGTTTACTTTGGTACTATAGTTAACTAAAGTTTACTAAAGTTTACTGTTGTATTTTTAAGGATATGTTCGTTTTTTTACGCCACTCGTGAAAAAACACTACAAATTTCAGTTTGTCGTCCAATGTAACATCACCAACTTTCTCATCAAAATAAAACAAAAAAGCCGATCAAACTACGCTGTAGTTTAATGGATATTTTCAATTGGGGATGGGAAAGGGGTTATTTACATTAATAAATATTTTATGTTGGTTAAGGTAGGATTCTTCTCACATTTCTTGTATTTAAATTTAAAAATTAATGAAATGTTCATAGAATCAAGAGGACAATATTTTTGATGGTATCAGTTAGAATAAATTTGACCGTTTAATATTAGAGGCAAGGTCAGTTCAAGGTCATTAACTTTTTCCTGGACATTAAGGTCAGACGGCACGTTCCTTAATAATATGCTATAAGATACATGTTTTGTATTTCTTGGAATAAGATAAATAATATTCATATTTGGCATTCTCTTCTGATTTCTACAATGTTTTAAAATATAGGTACACCAAAAATGGTGAGATAGGCCGTTCAGAGGATTATCCATAAGGGTTATATAAGAAATATGAACCTTTGGTATATTGTCCAAATGGCTGGTAAGGTAACCTTATGTTTTGCGAGGAATCTTGTTTAAGTACCTATTCTTCAATGAAAATCTCTTAAGAAAAAAAAATATATTTTTGAGGAACGTGTCGTCTGACCTTAACATGAATTTAAAACCAGAATTCTTTGTCAAGACTGTAGCTCTACTGGTTTGTACTTATTACAAAACATGAAAAAAGAAGCCATTACCACCAGACCAAAACTGTAGAAGGAGTAGCGTTTTAAAAGAAATTTCACAGAAATTTCTATTTTTACTAATCATGGCAACCTTGTTCATCAAAATCAAACTCTGATGCACTATTTTATGTATTTTAGTGTAGTTTACTGGCGTGATTTATACTGAAATCCGACAAAAATTGTAGGAAAGGTAATGTTTTAGTGTTATTTTTAGTAAACATGGCAACACTGTTCATCGAAATCAAAAACCGATGAAATATTCTATGTATCTTTGTGTAGTATATTTGTGTGCCAAGTAATACTGAAATCAGACAAAAACTGTAGGAGGAGTAGCGTTTTTTAAAAAAAAAATTGTTTAAAGACCGACAGACAGCTAGACGGACGGACGCATTACTATAGCATACGCTCAGCTCTTCTAGTATCTGACCAGTAGAGCTAAAAATTACTGTTTCCAATAATGCAATCCCTACTAGTAGTTCAAAAGATTATTATTTGTTTTATTTTTGCACAAAACGATACTACCATATAGGGCCTATAAGATGATATTACCAAATTGACATGGGTAATTTAAATAAAATGGATATATGCTAATCCGAATATCCTCTATTTTTCTTAAATTTTTAGGATTTATTTGTTATTTCTATATGCTTCCTATACATGTATTTAAAGTTTTCCAATTTTCACGTATAGTAAAGTTGGCACATAAAAGTACAAAATGATACAAAAACTAATAGTTTTTAACGTTTACTAAGAAAACACATTTTACGGATTTTTGGATCAAATCTGTACTTGGATTTGAAGCATTTAAAAGCAAACAGTTCTAGTATGTGTGAAAAATCTTATTTATTTAAAATATTTTGAAACTTTAGTCCCTTATTATTAATTTAACTTACATTTGAAAATTTCGTCTAGTTTTGTTCTATAATAATTTTGAGAGGCAGAAAAGAAGTTATTTTCATACGCCGCCATAAGGCCAAAAATAAATCCCCTGCTAGTTTTCAAACGCAGTTTACCATTTCTATTTCAAGTTGTATAATTGTGATGAGGAAAGAAAATTATGGTCTTTTAAACCGCTTATATCTAAATATACCGGTATGACATATCAGTGAAGATAAATATTTACATTCGCTGTGTTTTTCTAGTAAGATTACTGTGAAATTGATTTGAAAAACATTTTCGTGTATACTCACGCGTAGAAATATATACACGGAGAAACGTGCGTTAACGTGACGTCACAATGAGACTACAGCGACGTTAGTAAAATGCAATAATATAGGACAGCGAGAAATTCAAATATTGAGTATATTTTAGTTGCCTCCAAACAGGTTAAATGTAAATATAAGGAATGTTTTTCAGTTTAGTGTGAATTATTGGTGTGTGAGTCACACAGACTTGCACATAGGCATATTTTTCATGAAGCGCTAGCATTTGACATCTAATTATGTAGGGCCAAGAATGCCATGCCTTAAATACCAAGAGTCCAAGCATTTCAAAGCATTGTACTTTATGTTTGGAATAATTAGAAACAATAATGTCTTATATTATTCAAAAGTTGTTAATTCTATTCCTTACTAGAAAGATTTCAGTCTGTCTCCACTGCAATTGTCAGTAAATTAAAGAATGATCTATTTCGGTGTACATGTACAATTCATACTCGTCTGTTAGTCGGTTCTGCTTTATCCAAGAGTCCCAGGGGCCACATCAATCACCTGAGCAATTGTCTAGGAAAAAATTCATATCAGATCAGAACTGAAAGTTTACTGGGGGTAGGGGTGGGGAAGGGGGCTTGAATTTTAACCTCCAAGGGGATCATGATTTGAACAAACTTGAATCTACACTACCTGAGGATGATTCCCTATAAATATCACTAAGCATGGCTTTGAAGTACTTGAAAAGAAGATTTTAAAAGGTTTCCCTATATATACCTATGTAAAATTTTTATCTGCCATTTGGCCCAACCCTACTCCCGGGGGTCATGATTTGAACAAATTTGAATCGACACTACCTGAGGATGATTCATCATGAGTTTCATGCTTCCTGGCCTAGTGGTTCTTGAGAAAAAGATTTTAAAAGATCTTTCCTATATATTCCTATGTAAAAATAATTCCAATTCTTTAGAAAACTTGAGTTTTCAATTTTTACCCCAGTTTCAATTTTTAGAAAATCGGGGGCAAAATTTGTATTATAACCATACGTTGTTCTTTTCAGTAATTCTTGATTTTTACCCCTTGAAAGAGAACGTGACCCTTCTTTTGAAAAAACTTGAATCATTCTTACCAGAAGATGCATTGTTGCGAGGTTGGTTGAAATATGCACAATGGTTTTAGTGAAGAAGTTAAAAATGTTCAAAGTTTACAAACGGTCAGATTGATGACTGACAAAATGTGGTAAAAAATTCAGAAAGAAACTATATGAGCTATAAACATGATTACGGGTATTTGGAAAGAATTACAGTATTTAAAAGGCAGTTTTTTTCAAGCATTGTTTTCAGAAGCTGAAAATGATTGACCTGTAACCATGTTGAAAAAAAAAACCCTGCACATTTCAGAAAAAAACAGTTTGATAATAAATAGCGATGGTATTTAGAAGAGCAAATTATAGCTAAACTGGTATAGTTAATTGAACAACAGAGCTAATCAATTTTAGAAGCTCAACCCTTTTCAAATATCCATTGAGTAATAAACATGTACATGCATATTGTGCTTTTAAGTCATTTCTCTGTTTGTTGCTATTCAACTTTCCCTCTCGAGAATTTTAACTAATATGGAGACATCACCACTTGCAAATAATAAAGACAAATAAGATTTGTAATTTACATTCATTTTAGGACTTTTCAACCATTAAGGCAAACAGAGATGACTCCTTACCCTCGCCCCTTCCCCTTCCAGACCCCTGTTTGTTCATGTTCGCAAACTACTACTTTGTTTTGACTTTTTAAAAAATGTGAATGTATACAAATAGCTTAATGGTCCATCTCTACGAATAAGTTTCTATCAGCACATGGTGGTATGACTGAGCACAAGGAATGTTTAACACTCTATGGCACCTAATCCCATCTCTGATGTTTTTACAAGTTTGTCTTCAATCCTTTTGAGATTAACTCATGTCCGTTAATTGATCTCTAAATTGTTTTACAATGTTATTTGTACAAAATGTCGGTACATATAACCCTCAGGAATATAACATCATCAAACGCTGAAGAACAGCTTAAACACTTACAACTTTCAACTTTATAGACAACCATTCCCCACGAAAATTCAGGTCCAGACTTTTTGATATCATTGGAAGCTGCTTTTTAATAAAAATAGAACTCGTAAAGTTACTTAAAAAAACACATAGATATTGTCAATCAGAAAACCATGCATCTTTTTGATGTCGACTTCAGAGTACTTGTGTGTGCAATCTGAAGTGTTTTAACAAAATTATTTTGCATATGACCAATGTGTTTTTTTAGACCAGTTGTTCTAACAATCTATTGGAATTCCAATGGGTATGAATTGCGCTCCGTTATAAGCAGACGAAATCGACGACGTATTGTCAATTAACAATGGTAATTTCCATTCCTTTGTCAATACGATGTATCTTGGCGAGCTTGAGATAAAAGATACCACAGAGTCTGACACATCTGTTTTATACTTGAATATTTTACTTGAAAAAGACGTTAATGGTAATCAAACAACCAAGCCCTATGAAAAACGTGATGACTTTAACCTTTCTATCGTCAACTTCTCTTACTCATGCAGCAAGGTACCTTCATCACCTGCATACGGAGTTTATATCTCTCACTCTCAGCCAATTTAGTACGCAAGAGCATGCTCTACCTATGAACAATTTCTAAATCGAGGTGTCAGCAAATACAATTTATCATTGAGTCCAATGCTGACTGACGATTTTTATAATAATTTTTAGTCCATTATTTATACACTGAATTGACAACGAATTTTTCCTTTATCCCTAACAAATAAATACGATAGTTAACTATAGTTATAACTTTGACACTTTGAAAACTTTGATTTACTTTGGAGAAAAATTTGACACTATAAAAAACTTGGACGAAAACTTTTACACTTTGATTTACTATAGTTAACTATAGTTTTTTTTTGTCAGGAATTCCCAATCATGACGAAGTGCACACGGCGGGTGTGACCGGTCGGCAGGGGATGCTCACTCCTCCATGGCACCTGATCCCAACGCTCATATTTTGGCGGTTCGTGTCTGCTCTGCTCCTATTTTGTATTGTTTTACGGACGTTTGATCTGGAATACTGTCTCTATATGTTTCTTATGAGGCATTATGTATATATATTTCAAATGTAAAGTCAAATTTTTATGGACGTAAGAGGTGTCAAGAAATAATACATGTAGTATTTCAAGACTACACATTTTAGCTTCATTATTTTACAAATGTCTAATTTTTTAATTAAAAACTGAGAGAAACGTTTACTTACTTAAACATGTGTAACTATAAAACAAAATGTTTGTGTACAACTCTAGATGCTTACTCTTCCGAGTTCGAGACACCTTTGGAAGTTTGAAAATTTTTATATGGGAGTGGTCACTGCTTGTTATCTTTACGTTGTTTTTTTTTTTTTTTCAATTACGTATTTGATGATCCTTTGTATTAAGGTATCTTTTACGGTATTACAATTACCTGTCAGAGAATCCTGTCTGGTTATGTATCTGTAAGCACAAACTTTGTTGTTAAATGATCCTACCCACAGAAGGTGAGTTTTGTTGTCATAACTTAGGCTGTATGGTGAAACTAACCATGTCAGAATCAGGGACAGAAAGTGGCCGTCCTTATCAATCATCTGTACTGTGTGGGTTTTAGAATCACACAGCAGGGTGTGTGACAGCGCATCTGTGCAAATACCTAGTGGTCCAAGTTTTGATCCCGATGGATAGCCTTCATAGGAGAAGCGATGTTTTCCTCTACCATCTGTCACAACTAAGCGGCCAGTTTCAGACTTAATTATTTCTCCACGCTCCAAAATCACTTCTTCATGAGCGAACTCGTCAGACACAATAATATCTCCATTGTGGTTCTCTGTGATGAAAAGAGGATACCGATACAGTTCCTGACCTGTGTTGTTTTTTTTTATTGTCTGTATGTGGTATCCCCCACTATTATAACGGTTTATCTTGCCTGTATTTCTGTAATCCGACATCCCAACCAGAACGTCTCCATTGGAAGGTGAGCAGAAGACAGAGAGTGGCTTCCAAAGGTATGTATTCATAACCAGTGTAGACTTTGATTTGTTATCTGAAGACAATTTGTTTATTTTACAATGTTTGTCTATATAAATAAGATCACCTGCTATGTCCACTGTGTGTACTCCCCAACCACTACGTATATCTGTCAAATTATGTAATTCGTCACCTTCTGTGTTTGTCAGGGTGAGATTGCTAACATCACTCACCCACATCCGGTCTGATGACACATAAGAAATATGGTTAACACCAAAAACACCTGTGACCGTAATGATTTTGTGTAACATTGGTTTAGACATCAGTTTCAGTACACATTCATCTCTCACTTGTCTTTTTCCAGTCTCTATGATTTCACTCAAAAGCTCGGGTACATCCTCCAAGTTGCTGTCTTCTTTAAGAGAGTAACGGACGAGTTGTGTAAGATTAGGAGTGTCTTTTAGGATGGGGACTTCGATATTCTTTATGATAAAGAGGAATTTGACGGGTCTATTTGCTGACTCTTCATAACTGTGTTCATACTTCTCTATGCTTGCAAGGTGACTGTTCATTTGTTTGATCTGTTGTTGAATCATTAAACTTAAAAGTCTGATTTTAACATCACATATGACAGTGTCGATGAGTCCCTTTAGTCTATGCGCTTTGGCTGACATCTCTGATTGAAAGTTGGAGATTTCTGTGTGACGATTTTTTAAATCAGTGTTGATTCTAGATAGAAGAAAACAACAGTTATAGAGAGTATCAATTCTGATGTTTTTGATGATTCCTTTGTGTTGTCGACGTTTTCTTTCATAAGCTATTCTGATGTCCAGTATTTTGCGTTTTCTCTGTTTTTTCCACTCGAGAAAAGAAGGAAGAAATTTGGGATTTCTGTGTTCTCCACATTTGGCACAAAAGGGAAGTTCGCTTGAATAACAGTACTTTTCAAATATCATATCTGGATGTCTCACACAAGTCTCCCGTTTTAAACTCTTTTTGTATTTCTCACGGTAAATCACAAGATCATGGTATACAGTATCGAGATCAATAACATGTTTCTCTTTACACTGTAGACACAGGTCATGTTTACACGTGTTACAGTAGAATTCTGTGTTCCCCTTACATTCAGAGCACTGTCGTACATTACACTGTATTGCATAGCCTCTTTTGCTATACTTTGTTCGATAAAACACCACTTTATGGGTATTGGTAACATGTCTCTCTTTACACTGTAGACATAGGTCATATTTACACGTGTTACAGTAGAATTCTGTGTCCCCCTGACATTGAAAACACTGTCGTACTTTACTCTGGGTACTAGATCCTTTCAAGTCCATAATTTGTCTGTAAGACTTTGATAAAACAATAACCTGAAATTATAATATAGATTATATATAATACAAAAAGAAATAAAAATTAAACATCTATTCTTACTTCTGATTACCGATAGAATAAATGAAAGTAAATTAATTTTGAATACTTCTTTATTCACTTTTGTACAGAATCTTTACTCTTACGACTGTATCTTGCATGTATTTCATGGGGTTGAAAGAATTGTAGCGTGTTCTGGGTGCGTTGATTTGGATCCGAGTAATGTATTAAAATGATCAGATTTATTTTACAAGAAAAATAATTACCAAAATGATTTATAAACAACGAGTCAATAGAAACATATATTCCCAGGTTATCTATCCCTTTGATATAAAACAAATCAAAAACAATAAAATGTCGAACCGGGCTATGTCCTGAGTATCTGTTTGGTTTTGAAATTTTTCCTCGCTCTAACATTTGAACATTCATGTTCAGCAATCCAGTTCAGGAAATTTCTGTTTATACGGAAAGAACAATGAACGTGTATCAATTTCCCTTCCATTTGGGACTTCAAAAGAGGTTTTATCGCCTGTTTTAGTTAACATTATTCCAAAGGAATACGGGTTCAACTGGTGTGAGCAATTTTAGGCTAAATATTCAAATCATTCTTACCGTTCACGGTAGCTCCGTCGGTAGAGCGCTCGCTCCGTGATCGGAGGTCGTGAGTTCGTATCTCCGCCGCGACTCACCTCTTCGTTAAAATGGGTAGAAACTGTTCCTTCGCCATGCGCTTGGCACTTTGAAGTGAAAGTTGCTGGACCTTCGGGTGAAACCTTAAAAACCGAGGCCCTGTGTCAGCGGCAGGCGTTGGCATGATAAAGATCCTCACTGCTCAATGGCCCTGAGTGCCGAGTAAAGGTCAAAATTTGAAGCCCTTCACCGGCATACGGTGACGTCTCCATATGAGTGAAAAATTCTCAAGAGGGACGTTAAACAATATACAATCAACCAATCAATAAATTCTTTACATTTACGTAAGATCTAATGAATATATTTTAAATCAAAAACATTGAAACGTTCCTATTGTTTTATCTTTAACATCGCTATCAACTTAAAGGTTTTGTTACCAGTTTCAATGTGACAGAAATATGTAGACAAAATATCATCTCACTCTGTGATTTGAGCATTATATGTCCTTTGACCCCCTAACAAGTTCATACAAAATCAAACACATTTTCTCTTCAATAGGTTAAATACGTTTTGTTAAATGCTGTGTATAAAAAAATAAATATTTTTAACACCTCAAGTTTTTTGTAACTCGAATTAAAGCGATCTTTAGGCCTGTTGTCAAACTATTAATAAGATACATGCTACAATGCAATGTGGCATCGTTATTTGCTTTTTATGCATATGATAAATAGAGTAGCTACATTAGGAAATAGGTATAATTTAAAAAGTTTTATGGGGGTATCAATATAGGTTGGTCATAGGATCAAATCCCTAAAGCTCGAAAGAATACGGTTTGGTTTGAATATTCTATTATTTTCCAGAATGAAAAAAAAATTACAAAATATAATTTGTTGTAAACAGGCCTCATTATAATATGTATAGCAAGAAAGCCCCTGTTTCAATAATATATAAGAAATAATATAATTCTGAAAACTTCTATCATTATAAACAATCAATTAGATACCTCTCAAATCCAAGGTTTCTTATAAAATGAGTTCCTTGTCAGAGATTTATCCTCTCCTCTAAGTCGTGATTCGTTCACGAAAACACGCAGATGTTAGCATTTTATGACCTTTTACATATTGAATTGGCGAACTGTTTAACAGTAACATAGTTAAACGTATATCATAACCGAGGAACACTCCGGTTATTTATGGACTCCATGCTCTAATTATTTACTTTTTAATATCAGTTACCTGGCGGTGCGCAGGGAAGCAAGGATACGAGCTCTGATTACAAGTGTAAATGTACTCTGTTTGCTTTGACATTTATTTATTTACAAGAAAAGAAAAAAAGCGGGATTTTGGTATTTGAATAATTTTATTACCGGGTATATAAGATTCATTTTCGTTATTAATTGGGGAAAATAGAATATTATAAATACACTTATGTATATTGAAAAGAAGAAAAAAGACATCTATGTGATATCTATGTGTACAAACTTTTTGATGAAAATATACTGTATACAGGGTTATTTTCGCCCCGTGTAAATTTCGCCCTTCTGCACTTGCAAACATTTTTGGCCCGTTTTAAATTCGCACTACCATGGTCCTGTTTAAGAAATTCTACTGTGTAATTGGAATCCGATCTGTTTTAAATTCGCCCAATAAAGAAGATGGCGAAAGGGGCGAAAATTAAACGGGGGCGAAAATTTCCCTGTATACAGTAGTGATTTTTTTATCAAAAGGATAAATAGAATTAAATTCCATTCCCGCTCATATATTTATCAAAATCTAATTGGGAAAACTAAGTATAAGCGCTATAACATAAGATTGATTGATTGATTGTATAATGTTTAACGTCCCTCTCCAGAATATTTCACTGATATGGAGACGTCACAATTGCCGGTGAAGGGCTGCAATTTTAGGCCTATGCTCGGCACTTACGGCCTTTGAGCAGGGAGGGATCTTTATCGTGCCACACCTGCTGTGACACGGGGCCTCGGTTTATACGGTCTTATCCGAAGGACCGCACCATTTAGTCGCACATTGGTCATTAGTGATAGCCTTTTTCTTTCTTTCCCCCCCCCCTTTTCTTCCGTCCCCATCTCTTTCACTTGCAAATCTAAACCAAGTTTGTGCCACATAAAAAAATTCTGAGTCTGTTGATGCTGAACACAATCTGTTTTTCCGAACCGTGGCGTAAAATAAACAATGATAAATCTGTTTATTAAAAGTAAAAAAAGAAATGCTTGTTTTTTGGTAAGTCCCAATTGCTTTTACACACCAGTCAGAATGTCATTTATTTTCAAGGTGGAGAATGCAATTCCCCCTTGCAAATTCAATTAATTGTCTTTGCAAGGTCTGTTGAGAAGATGTGTGCAAGGAGTGTTCGAACATTTGTCTTGTTCTCTCCTCCAGTTGTAGAAAGAGACATCACCTGTATTCATAAAAAGAAGAAAGAGTATAATATCATCATCAAATTCAACTATATAGGTTCAGATACAAAATTAATATTTACAAGACCATTGCATTCAAATTACTATTTCAGCTTTAAGTGATAAATGTGTGTGTGTGAGGGTAGGAGGGTGTGTGTAATAAAATTACAGGACTTTTGCAACAGAAGTGCGTGTACATACAAAGTTTATTTGTGGTTTTACTACTCAGCAGCAGATCATCTAGCTTTTGAAGGTCCCCCTTGGATTTGAGTGGGAAATCTACTTTTAATGGGTCTGATCTCTTTGGGTCTTCACTAGTATGACAATTGCTTCCATCAATTTTATCATTCAAGCTTTGAAGCAATTTCGTATTAATGTGAGCTTGAACTTTTAATTCTTTCTCCAACTCACAATACTGAGATCCATTTATGAATCTCGCAGGTATGGGCGCATTGTTATGGTAATTTTTCAGATAGCGAAATGTTTTCCGAGTCTTTTGAATTCTACCTGCTCTGACAGTCTACGTACAATTTTGGCTAAAGGAAACTTTGGCTTTAATACTTACCTTTAATTTAATTTTGAGAGATATTTTTCGAATGAAAATTCTGAAATGTTGTCTAAACTGCCGAACCTATGGTCACTTGCAAGATGTACCAACCAATGAAAATTGTTTACAGCCATATCATGGTAGTGAAGTAACAATTTTTTGAATTTGACAGGTTAAAGATGATGCCATGCCAAAATAGTAATACTGTCCACCATATTTATCCAAAATGTTGTAATTAACATTTATTCTATGTAAAGTACGAGGATCGTTTGGAAGGCTAGGGTGAAAACTACGCAAAATTTTCAGAAGTTCTAATAATTACATGTTGGGAGTTTGGTTCGTGACAGCCCACTCTCTCAAAGACTTTTAAACTTTGTCCTCTGTCATTTTCACTGTTTTTATCTGATTCAGTGTCAAAGATATCGACAAAATTAGGATCATTATTAAAATGCATTCAAAGTCATCAACAGGCATATTGTTTACATGTATTTCAGATATTTTCTTTCCGTACTCTGAGCACAAAGGCCATTATTTGTGAGGTCATTCATGTTCAGAGCTTCATGTTTTATCGATCTGTTTAAGTCTTCAGTTTCTGCGTCTAATTCACTACTAAGTACTTCCAGTTCATTCACAGATTAATTTTGTTCTAATGTTCAGCAAACTCGTCTTCTAATTTACAAATATGATATGTCTCTCTTCTTTCTCTCTGCCATCACGTACAATAGAACTATAACTTTCAGCAAGATTGATATATTTCAAAAACTACATATGTATATCAGGTTTAACAAAAATTGTAATAAAAAATTTACTGAGTATATGCAAAGTTTAAAGTAATGAAATTACCTGTGAGCAATTTAAAATTTTAATATCTAGATCTACTGAGAAAAAAATCAATATCTAGGATAGATTTCCAATTATACGAGGGTTGATCCAAAAATAATGTCACTGTGTTAATATCTTTAAAAGAAGAAGGGTTGGTTTTAGCTTTATTGTGCCCTAAAATGTAATGTTATCAAAAAGTTTTGAAACTTGCTTCAATATTAGTTAAATACATGATTTTGATAAATCAGGAAAGAATATGGCAGAAAGGATAACCATTCTGCAAATATGATGTCATAAATGTGATGCATTTTTGCATTTTTAACAGAAAAACCTCAAATAAGTCAATTTCAAGGGTAATTTTCCTTAAAGTTTTTGATATGTTATGCAAAGAACAATAATCTTGCTTTCAAAATCTTGCGAAAATATGTACGGGAACGAGGGGCGTTGACGTGGCAAGGTGTCATTTACGATACGTTTAGTGCCACCAAAGTGTTAATAGAATCAATTCATAAAATGTTAAATTTGGGCAGCCTTTTCAATACTTATTAACAATCATCAACATATATTGTAATCTATTTAAGGGGTTTTATTGTCTTGAACATATTTCTTTTAATTTTTTATGAGTAAACATATATAATTTGAATTTTTATAATCATCTTTTTAAAAAAGCACTTGTTTAAATTTTCACGGTATCGAATAGTAAGATAAGAATCTCACAAATTTTGTGTATTCCCGCCTGTTGTAAGGTAATTATTTAGAACAACAACACAATTAAAACACTGAAAAGGAAGTCTAACTGTTTGATGAGTGAAGCTGGTCTGTGTATTGTTCAGATGTAATACACAATGCGCCACTATCTCATGTTGCTCCAAAATTAATTTTTAATTTCATAATAAAAACGTAATGTTCCACTTTCTTACTTGTCTTACATAATTGTGATTTACTTTTTTATAGATCAATTACGCTCAGGTTCTTCTGAACAAGGTTACACAATTAATTCCTGGGGATTCACTGCATAAAGTAGAAAAACTTCTCTTATATAAAAATGACATTAAACATATACCTATATCTTAACCGAATAATAAAGCGTATTCAATTTGGCATAAAATATACCTAAATAACTGCTAATAAAAACACCATCTCGAATGTGATGGGATGGTAATTAAAATATCTATTCAGAATACGGAAAATATGTGGACTGACAGAAAACAGGCAGACAAGCCGATAGACGTAGTAATTACTATAGATTACCAGGATTTTCTTATAGGTCCGATTTATCTTTATGAATTCCTTTAAAAAGAATAGAAATGAATAAAAATTATTTTTCCAGAATGCATTGCAAATTCATTCTTCCCGAACCAGTAGTAAAATTTAAAATGTCGTACTTAAATCACCATACTTTACTGTTTATTTACGTTTGAACCACACGTCGTTGTGTTTCATAATAACAATGACTTTATTAAGCAGTTCCCTACTATTTAAGTTAAAGAAGGAAGATGAATACAATGGGATATAGAAAATCAATACAAAAATAAAATTAACTCAACTTTATCATAAAAATGTCTTAGAAAATATCAAAGATATGTTCCACATCGTGTTTCAAAATCTGCAAAAAAAAACCCTAATTTGAAATGTTAGAAATGAAAACATATTACTTCTAGTTCACAAAAAGTTCACTTGAATTCCTACTTCAATATTTATATAACTAATTTCAAAGGAAAATCAGATATCTACACTCTTTTGTGGACTTTTTTGCCAGTGGTTCATTAATATTCACTATAGAGGGACACTTTAACATAATTTGCCCCGTTTTGTTCATATCAAGGCACCGTTGTGATCAAAATATTTAATGTTGAGGGGACACGTGACCTGTGACGGTAATGGTCGTGCTATAGATCGGAGGGTAATTTAGTCGAATTTTGGGTAGGTAAAACCGTTTTTTGTGCCCTAAAATCGTTGCACTGGCGTTAATAGTCATATTTGCTACCCAATTCCTGCATTTGTTGACCTTTTTGGTGAAAAAGTGACTTTTCTCATAATGAGTGACTCAAAGTTTAAAGGTGAGAACTCCTCACAGGTACGAAATACTGGTTTAACGCCTCTACCCGCAGCGGTCAGTGGAGCATTAAGCCACATGTCCGTTATCGACACCAGCCTTCGGGCTATAACGGAAAAGATGGACTCTTTTAATACTCTGCAAGAGTCGTTGAATAACATGCAGAAGGATCTGTGGAATGAGGATGGATTAGATGACAGAATTAGATACATCGCTCAACAGCATGAAGACAACCAGTCTGAAATTGAAACTTTAAAACAGGAAAATATTACCCTCCGTAAGGAACTTCATCTGTTGAAGTCGATTGTTGTGAATTTAGACAGGAAAGTGACACAACAAGAAAGTGAGATTGTAGATCTGAGAGGAAGATCTATGAGAGATAACATTCTAATCCATAATCTTGCAGAAGAGGAAAACGAGGATCTTAATGCAAAAGTTCACCAGATCATAAGTGATCATTTAAAACTGGATATCGGTTTCGTCAGAATCCATCGTAACGGACTTCGAATGCCAGGCATTACAAAACAAGTAAAGATAATGTAAATTTATTATTTACAATGCCTTTAATTGGCTTTTCTGAAAAAAGTCAAAGTTGGAAAAGGTAACCTTTACATTAACTTTACATGCACTTAAATATGATGTAATGTCCCACATTGTCTTGACTTTACAAAAAAGTAAAGTTAATATTTACAACCATTAAACACAGTATTTAGGATATATTAAATCTGATAATTACAGACCTTAAATTTAATTAAATACCATCTTTAATAACCACAATCTGATAATTACAAACCTTAAATTTAATTAAATACCATCTTTAATAACCACAAAAGTTAATAATTTCTGTTTTCCATTCCAGTGAATGAAGCCTTATTCAAATTATGAATAAGTTTTTTCTTCCAAATTGATAAGTTGCAGAAATGTAAACATCATAATTAATATACATATTAAGAAAAAGCTGACTTTAACTTTGTTTATTACAATACAAAACATTATTTTTTACAAACATAAGATCAAAAGCATCAAGATTCTTGGCAGTATATGTTGCCGACCTCCTATCCTGCAAATTACATACATATCAAAGACAGAGTACATTTTACAAATACATTTTTTTGTATGTGACATGTTTTATAATATAACCAACTGTATATTCTTGAATTTAAAGTTGTGAATCAACATAAAACTATGTCCTCTTTCTTGTGGATATTGGTTTTAGTGGAAATCAACAACTGTCAAAATGTTTTTGTCACACCTCCCTTTTCAGAGTCAAAACTTTTCTCCCCATGCAGGCATTTTCCTAATGCTTTTCCTAAAAGAAAAAAAAAGTATTTTTTTCAGTGCCATGCATAAGTATGAATATTTTCAACAGCGTCTGTGTTATCAGAATTCACAATACCATGATTAATAAAAATAAAAACAAGGCACAACCTTACTAATAAATAAACAGTTCATACATGACCTTTAACCTCAAAAGCAAAAAAATGTAAATTTATTAATTTAATAAGATGAGTGGAACTCTTGTTATTGACATATTATATGAAGAATCAATGGGTTAGGTCATGTATCTCTTATCACAAGAAGCCTATAAATTACAATTTTAGAAATATGTATTTTTTTAAGGGTACTACACAAAAACAAAGAATAAATCCCTGAAATATTGAGAAATCATAGGTTTCCTAACTTCTCAGTTGTCAGTTTACAAAAAGAACAATATAGTGCTACATACCGTATAAGTAGAATTTTTAGTGAGGATTTAATTTTGGCATTATTAGCGAGGGTGTTGAGATCGCTAAAATTAAATATTGCTAAAAATTAATTGCACTTTATTTGTATAAGTTTCTTAAATGTGCATTTTAAAGTTGCTAAAATAGCATCTTGCTAAAAATAAATTACCAGTTTTAAAGGACAAATCGTAAAATTTGCGTGTCGCTAACATTTCCACTTATACGGTATTTAGTTTAGCTGTACATGTATACAGAATGATACTGAAGTTATGGTTTAGGATATATGTACCTTTTTCCCCAATCGCATGTTTCAGCTCATGAACTTTTTCCTGATATGGAACAGTAAAAGGACTTTAGGTGAGAGTCCCTCAAATTGAAGATGACAATCATGCTGAAATAGAATTCATAACGTGATTAACATTTTGTACATATGGACAAATATAGTCAATATTTTTTTTTTAAATATGAGTTTGAAGTAAACTGCTGCACTTGGTCACCAGAGAATGAATTGATTTTGAAAATTAATACACAGTGCAATCACAAAAAATAGCTATGAATTGACAAACACCCTTATGTTATTTTTTATCAAGAATGATCTAAATTTAGTTCTAAACAATACTTGCCATTTATAATATGAAAGTTGAGAACCCGCCTCTTCTTTATGACAGATCGTTTAATTTTCTCATGGTAGGCTGAGTAGCTTGAGACTATTATACAAAGGAAATTAAACATTTTTTTTTTTACAAATATATGACGATATTGACTCCCGAGCAAGTCAAGCACTAAATAATGTAAATGTTTGTTCAAGTAACAGATTACATGAAAGGAGATGGGTGAACTTAGTGTGCAGAAAGCCCAATAGCCTCAGATATATAAAAATCATATTCAAATTGTGAATCTAGTATTTAGAGTAAAGTTCCCATAATTGATTTTTATGAAATCATGATAAACAAAAAGTTTTGAGGAAAAAATTTCGTTAAAATTTATTCTTTCATATAAAAAAAAATGTGGTAGCCATTGGGTTCGATCCCTGGCAATAAAAATCCTGAGTTGCATTCTCTATTGAGACTAGCACGCTAACCACTACACTACACAAGTCCTGATGAAGCGTGGTATTTAAGTCATGTTTGTGATATGACCATTGACTTAAGGGACTTCAAGTATTTCTTGAAAAGATACGAAAGTTATGTCATAAAATTATATTTTTAAGGTAAAGTGGGTCATTGCTCCATAATTTTGGAAACCAAAATATGTATGTTTTTATGCATTCTTTGAGGATTAACTTTCAAAAAAATGGAGAGAAGACCCACTCATATCAAAAAATAGTGTTATAGTGTGAAAAAATGACTCGTTTTGTCCTTTTTCGTGTATGTATAATATTTCATAGGCAAATAACTTCAATCTTCGTGAGATTAGTGCATGAAGATTTTACATAAAGTATTAATGCTAATGTATTGCTTTTGATAAAATTGAGATTTAATTTTTCACCTTCATGTTTGTCGCACTATGGGCTTATCTCTCGTTATGTTCACCCATCTCCTTTATTATTAAAATGTGCTTGTACCAAAGAACACTGGGATCCTCAATCTGGGTAATCATGTTTTGTTGTCTTCCTCGCCCCGTCTTGATGTTTTCCCTTCAACAATCTGCATACTGAATTCACTATACCTGTGTTTTAAGAAAATGGACACAGTTTAAAATACAAAATGATATAAATAAAAATAAATAAACTCTCAAAGTTGAGAGTTTATGTATATAGGTGTAGTATTTTTCTTAAAACATTATTTTTCTTGCCTGATCAGAATCTTTATTAAAGCAACTTTTAGAGTGTAGTTAACATGGTTAATGTAGATACAAATTTTTAAAATTATTTTACATTTATCAATCCGGAAGATAAGCCCCTATGATTCATACACCTTTACAGGATAAAGTGACGCACATAAACATTTAATCCCCAAATTATCAAAAGTACTTATCTAATATCCTAGCAGAAAAAAAAACATACAAAGCGTCGTTTTCCGTGACTTTGATTAGTTTCAGTCATGCACAATGTACTGATCTGAAAGTGAAAGTGAAAACGGCTGGAAATCGTAAACAAACCTTCAGAGCATGCCAACCCGGGAGTTCGAGCAGTTGTCAAGGCAAGAATCTTCTTAAATCTAGATGAAGTGCCAAAAAATTACCACTGGTTTCAAACTTCGTCAAAATAACGATGCAGACCCGCTCAACTTGATTTGAAATGATTGGCTATTCAACCGAATACACAGTGCCATATATTGGGTTACTGTTAAGAGTAGATCGTTCGTTTTACATTCGAGAAGAGTTTACATATTACTTGAATGAAGAGGATAACATAATACTGAGCTGAAAATTGTGTGTAAAGTATGTTTTTAGTGTAGTTTACAATACAGGCTGTAAATGTTCTGGAGATTATATTGATGTTGAAGCTTGTAAACAAAACCAATAAACGTAGGACTTATTCACGGCAATGTATGGGAACCAGAGTAGGGAACCAGCCTAGAAGGCAAAGAAAATTCCGCCAAGTAAACAACAAAGAAAGGGATTTGGGATGATGTCAGTTGTATACATTATGTGGGCCGGTGACTGCAAGGTAATACATGTGTCTTATTTGTTGCGCATAATTCGTTTCATTTTATTATGGAAATTTACCCGTCCCAACCAGTGGCGAAGCATCGTTTTTGAAAGTGGGGGGGGGGGGGGGGCAGGCATAGAAAAATTCTTTTTTTACTTACCTGAAAAAGTTGACAAGCCAAAAAAAAAAAGGTTAAAGTTGCCCAAAGTCTAAAATCCTATCTCATGTTGGTGGTGGTGGTGGGCGGGGGGGGGGGGGGTAGGTAAACTTTTTCTCAGTGACAACTACTTTTATAGTACCAATTCTTATACTACATTTTCGGTACATTTCTAAATTTAACATTTCCTATAGTGTAAAAAGGTTTGGAAAAAAGTGGGGGGGGGGGGGCCGGCCCCCCTGGCCCCCCGGATACTACGCCCCTGCCAACACTGGCAGAAATATAACTAATGATAATCTGACTTCAAAATTCCTTCCTCTGTTCCCCCAAGTACATGTAACACTCTTCGCTCTCATTTTTAAAAAAAAATTCATTGTATATTTTTTGTAGAAGCAAGGAATGCGGAGCTAATGCATGCTGCTAAGGATGGAAAGGTCTTGTGTTTATTGGTTGTTCCTGAGACACCAGTCACAGTTGTACCTTATTTCCATTTTAGGTAATGTCTTTTGAGTTTTTTTAAGTAGAGGGAACAATGCATTTTTCATTCAATATAAAGCTTGCTCTCATTTTTAAAAAAAATTTCATTGTATATTTTTGTAGAAGCAAGGAATGTGGAGCTAATGCATGCTGCTAAGGATGGAAAGGTCTTGTGTTTATTGGTTGTGCCTGAGACACCAGTCACAGTTGTACCTTATTTCCATTTTAGGTAAGGCCAGGTAAAATTAATCTTTAGATTCTCATCCTAATTTGCAAAAAAATTGGGGCGGGTGGGCGGATTTTATTTTTTTATAATAATTGTTAATTTATATATAGGCCTAAGTATCAACAAAACAATGGGCGCCCCGTACACACTTTTTTTCATTACCTTAATGCAAATATGAATAGATTTAATTCTTATCATATTCTTTTAAATATTTAAAAAAAAAAATTTCTTTAAAAGTTAAATATTTATTGTTAATTAACAAATTATCAAATACACATTATACGGCACACACTGAACAAAATGAGCTGGGGATACCAATAAACTGATGGTATCTATATGTGTTTATGCTATTTTTTCTTCTCTGCCTTCTCTATACTGACAAATTATCTTTTACTTACACATTTAAACTGCTTTTATTGCTGATTTTCCTCCATTCTTCACATGGCGTTTTTGCTATAAATAGCGACACACGACTTTTAATACAGACGGGAGATAACTTAAACTTTGACCCAAATTCTTACTGAATAAAAATACATGAAAATACCCCAAACTCAAGATAAAAAACATTGGGGCGGGACATTTTGAGAGGGGCGGGCGGGGATGAGAATCTAAAAGATTAATTTTATATGGCCTAATGTCTTTTGATTATTTAAAGTAGAGGGAACAATGCATTTTTCATTCAATATAAATGTAAAATTCTAGAGATAACTTTTTTTTCAACATTGTTGGATACTCACTACATGATTTTATCTAAAGAAAAGTATTTAAATTATTTCCTCACATTTTTTAAAGAGGCCAGGTATGGTGAAGAGATAATTCATTTTTTATTCAAAATCTTATTTTCCATGCATTTGTACAGGGAGTCTATATACACTTGAGAGGTGAGCATCAGATTTAATTTTGAAGATGGATGACTTTCAGATGTGATGAAGATTATTGAAAGAGATTATCAACATAGAACCAATCCATATGAATGTGCAAGTCAGGTGAGGATTGGACTTCAACATTTAATCAAGAGATGTTTATATACTGCTAAGCTTAGTGAAAGCACACCATAAACATTTTAAGTATCTCAGTAAGTTTCATGGATATTACAGATGTATCACTATCATATGTTTGACATTGAGTCGCTTTGTCTAAATTTCCATTATGTTTAGTTATAGATGTTTTAAGTTACTTAAGTATGTCTTCAAAAGCTTGTGCTTTAATTTCAATAGTAGTAATGAAAACCTATTTAAAAATTATATTGTTTTCTTTATAATTTTGAAAATTATTATTATTAGGACTTGTACAATACCTGAGTACCCAGATGACTGTTAAACTAATTGGTGAACAAGAAAAGATGTCAGAGAGGGGAATCCAATACAGATGTCATGATCAAGAAAATGTACTGTTATCAATGATATGATCAAGAATTTGTAAACTTGTAGCGATTTAGAATATCTTATCTGTAATATAACTCTTCAATACTTAATTGTTCACACATTATCATCTTATCTGTATATTAATCGCCCCCTCTTACATAACCCCCTGCTGATTGTAATGACCTGTGTATCGATTCCTGATCTTAAGGATCTTATAATGTGCTCGTCAGGAGCGGATCTTGAGTATATATATAGTGCGGCAGAATTTTAGAATAAGATAGGAAGATGGAAATATAGAAGACCTAGTAGATAGAACTGTTAGAGATAGATAAAGTTACTTACTTACTTGGAATATTACCTAATATTTCTTGGATTTATATGTACATGTGATTATTTAACTTGGATTTTATTTTTAGTGAATTATTTTTCCTGAATGTTTCTATTTGTGATGTGCTGTGTAAATAAACTGTAGACTAGAATTTCGGCATCTATTTTCAAGATATGAGGTACAAGGATAAATTTATTTATTCATGCAAACTGACATTATGAAATGTGTTATAAGACCGCCCGATGCGGCGCTACAAACTAACTAGGAAACATCTTGGAGATTTATAGATGAACATGCAAGCATTCATGGTTTTAAATGTTATTCATTCAGAGTTTTTGCACGAATTCAATTTTCAGTACAGTAATTTAAACTGGATGTGTGATTTTCAGTACAGTAATGTAAAATGAATATGTTACTTATTTTGATTGTCAGTTTCTCAACAGGACATAATTGTAATTTATTTATTTGCAGAACAAAACACACAGAACTTTTTTTCTCTTTGTGCATCATACACTTGTAAACGTTTTACACCATCTTGGTTACATATTTTACATTTATGACGTGTAAATCGAGCAAACACATGAAAATACGTGAAGCTGGATACATATGCAAACATGCATCTACCATAACCTATTACATATTTTCCAAGGTGTGTGAAGTCGAGCACATACATGAAAATGTGTGAAGCTGGACACATACACAAATACACATGCATCTGCCACAACCTATTACATATTTTCCAAGGCGTGTGAAGTCGAGCACATACATGAAAATGTGTGAAGCTGGACACATATGCAAACACACAAGCATCTACCACAACCTATTACATATTTTTCAAGGCGTGTGAAGTCGAGCACACACATGAAAATGTGTGAAGCTGGACACATATGCAAACACACTAACATTTACCACAGACATAAAAACATAGTCTAAACTAATCAAGCACAGACAGGCTCACGGGGTGAAGCTGGACTCGTACATGATCTCATGCATTTTGCAAACTGCATCCCCGCATCTATTCTAATAGATTTTTCACCATATTTTGTGTTTGTGAATATGTAAAATGCATCATTTTGCATTACAAGTTGAAGATGTTATTAGCCTGTGTATAATAAGCGCAAATCAAATAGCCTTTTATGTAATTTTTTCCACATTTTTAATTCAATTTAAACTGCAAAGTTTATTTATATATGTACATGCACCATAAAGAATAAATATTGTACCAGTATTATATTTTAAAGTGAAATGGGACCTCCATTTCATAAGCAGAAATGTGAAATTTATACTTGTCATCTGTATTTCTTTTTTTATTTTTTCTCACATGTATCTGAATGTTCAAAGGAAAACAAAAGTCAAAGATAGCTCAATATAATGTTTATATTCAAGGTTATAACTGGATATTGTTTGTGCTGTATATCTGACTCATCATATGATGAGAAGCAAAAATACAGAATATTTTAGATCATTTTTGATTGGAAAATGAAAAATATCAGTATGCCAATTTTTCCCACTGTTATATTTTTAATTACTTTATCATTAATATCAATGTACATATTAAAGATCTATGCCATCCAATTCAGAGAGTTGTAGGCAATCCTGGTGCAGATAATATTTTTTTCCTGTGTTTCGCAGTATAGCGGGAATACATTGTATGCGAAGAATGTATATTAATGGTTTTGGTTGTATATGTGGGCGTGGCCAAAGGAAAGCCAATGAGAAATGAGTATTCAGTAATATGTTCATATCATTCTAAGCCAGTGCTCTTCAATACACACACATTTTTTTTTTTTGCTTTATATATATTTGTATAAATATACTGGTAATGGAAATAACAAAACTGTTGAAATGTATTTTAATTTTTATTTTTTCATACATGCAAATATTATAGGATGTTCGTGCATTTTTAACTATTGCACCGAATGCACGTCCGGCATTCTCCTTTGAGACATTATTTACATAGCGACGGACACAGGTTTTCCATAGTTAACCATCTATGGTTTTTGCCTGGGCGGTTTTTAATGTCAGTGATAGGGATACAAATTATTACATGTAAAATATTTTGCAAATGCATTGCTGTGCTTTATTGTTTCACATTCAATGTAATGTATGTTAAATATTTATGTTTTGTTACATGTATCAAAATAAACGCCAGCTGCTCCAACTAAGCTAACCTGGCTTACATCATAGGTGTTGTATTATTTGAGGTGTAGTCTGTCAAATAATGATGAGTCGAGTGTTTGAATCTGTAGATGACCATTTCTAATACTAATTTCAACTGGAAATGGATACAAGATAATTAAAAAAATATATGACATTTGTCTTAAAATTCTGGGTACTGACTAGATTAGATTCTTTAAACTAACTGTGAAAATCCAAAGAATAAGTGTATTAAACAATAGTCAGCATTTAAATAAGACTTTTATAAAATATGTATATTTATTATTTAATGAACTTTAATATGGCATTAAAGGTGAAAGGTTATATTTAATTATCTTTTCGTGTAAGTAAAGGTTACCTTTTCACCTTTACTTTTTGTAAAGTTAATACAAAGATGACCTTGCTTTTTGGAGCACCTTTAATGAAATTTACTTCACAAGTAAAGTTTTGTAAAGGTGTTTTTTCAAGCAGTGATATATATATATATATATATATATATATATATATATATATATATATATATATATATATATATATATATATATATATATATATATATATTACTATTTACTTAGTAGATAGGCCTATAGAAAATATAATATCTTTTTGTTTAAAAAAAAAAGGAAAAAAATGTTTTTAGATTTAGTTCCCTTATTCCTATTGTCTCCTTAAAGCTACAACGTCTTTTTTCTGTTTAAAAATCGTTTATATTTTTTGTTTGTTTGTCTTATTACGGTTAAAAGGTTTATGCTTGTCGTATGTTTTTTTCCAGGAGTGTATAGTTTATCCGGACACACTTTATTTTTATGTTGTAGTAATAATGTCCGGTTAAGAGAGGCACAAAATTATTTTTTGTTGATAAACATCAGATAAGCCCGATTCGGCTAATTTTTCTCTTCGTTATGACCACATCAGAGGCTACGAAACCTGTTGCTTGTAGATATGTTTCATTTTTGTTTTACTCTATCATTTTCCTTCTTTTCTTTCTTACTGCTTTCATTTCTCGGGGGTTGACAATACAAATTTACCACACGTGTTATGGGGGACCAAGTTGACAATAACCAGTTAAAAATACTCACAGTAAACTGCCAGGGCCTGGGTGATAAAAACAAAAGAAGAGATGTCTTGAATTACCTCAAACGTAAAAAGTACAATGTATATTTTCTTCAAGATACACACTTTACAAGTAGTGAAGAAATTTTTTTAAAGTCACAATGGGGATACAAGGCCTTTTTTAGTTCATTTAAGTCAAATTCTCGCGGTGTTGCAATACTTTTCAATAACAATTGTGAGTTTGAAGTACATAAAACTAGTAAAGATGACACTGGAATTTTTTCGATTGTAGATGTGACTATTGAGGGTTTAAATTTTCTATTGGTAAATATTTATGGTCCAAATTTAGATACACCAATTTTTTTATTCAAACCTTTTGAAAAAGATTGAAGATTTTTATTCCTTACAGTATATAATAATGGATGGGGATTTTAATTTGATCTTAAATAAAGAGTTGGACTCTATGAATTATAAAAACATAAATAACCCAAATGCAAGAGAAGAAGTGTTAAACTTGAAAGATACTCTGAATCTGATAGATGTTTTTCGAGAAAATAATCCCAAACTTAGACAATTCACATGGAGACGGAAAAATC